>NT_176502.1:373357-409065 GCF_000188095.3 Bombus impatiens
AGGAACCCCCCCCCCCCTCTCTTTCACTTTCTCTCTCGGGAGTTTTCGCGATAACAGCGAAATTATTGATAAGCCAAGCGCAGTTAGAGAGAAGTTTGGATCTCGGTGCGTGCCGTATCGCGGTTTTCAATGAAAATGGTAATAAGCTGACCCAAGTCAGACATTGCCGGCGTCAGGGCAATAGAGCGCCGCGTCGGACACGCAAACTCGTGAAATCCCTTTAGTCACGGAATCCGCGACCCTTCGATCCGCACCCTCTACCCTCACTGCCTTCCCACCGTTCTTTTTCGACCGGCGTAATTCCATGCACGTAATTCCATCCACCTTTGGAATGGCGCCTTTATAGAGACGACGCGAGTCGAAAGAGCCTCGTGAAACGTTCACGGAACCATTAAGGTACATCGTTCGCGGGATCATCGTAGCCCGGAAAGCCATTGGCAATTTTTTGCTTGCGTCTCCCTCATTTTTTTCTTGCGTGCATGTGTTTGTATTCGCGTATAGAGAAGGTTGAGGGACGCGAAAAATCACCATGTGGGATCGATAAACGTAAAAGTTTAAAATCGGTCTGCAGGACTGGCTGGATGGAAGAGTGAGTGGACGTCGTAATACTGTTAAACACCGTGGATTGCAAATTGGGTAGTAAATTTTGTTTTAGGGGTTTGGTTAAATATAGAGAATTTGATAGTGACAATAGCGCCGTTGTAATTAAGAAAATTTCTGAAGAAAGGGCTGATGTGAATGAGTAGAGTAGCTCTAAAAAATATTTGCGTAACTTTATTTTCTAATGAAGTATTTCTTTATTATTATTATTGCTATTGTATGATACTTACTGAATTACTTAATTTCTACCCCAAACCACACATTGTATTTATAGTAGAGTTGCCGTAGAATTGTATTTTCGATATGCATTATTCCGATAACGAGTGTGAAAGAGTTGCTATGGATATTAACGCCTTACAAACTTCTATTAATTACATAATTGTATCAGATACTTATTTTCTATCAGATACAGAATGTTTTCCTGCTATGCGTAATTTGTGTTCAACGATCCTCGCTGAAAAATCCAGGCTAAAATCGAAAAATACATTTGCTACAAACACGCGACTATATTAAATCGTAACCGCAATTTGTATCAGAATCGTGACTCGACATAGTAAAAGTAGTTAACGCAAACTCGATGAGAACAATATTAGCTACTTGCAATTCGTTTCGTTTTTCGTTTACATTAAAATGGGATGTAAAATAAGGAACTATATTGTAATCGATGTATCTTGAATTATCCTGCATCTGGCGAATATTATGAAAACGGGAACGATTTATAGCGCGAAAGCGGTAATGTAACCGCGCTGGAGCCGCCTCGTGATCCGACCATGTACCTTCTCATTCCACTTGAACGTTCTTTCGAATGTCTGCCGCGGCTTCGCTACCGATTTTACCAAAAAAGAATCTTCTCTCTTGAAGAAAAAAAAAAAAAAAGAAAAAGGGGAAAGGAGAAAGGGGAAAAGAAAAAAGGCAAACGCAGAAAAACGATGTTTTATGGCTCCATTTCACGGGGGGAACTTTGTAACTTATAAAAATGACCGAAAGAGAGATCGATGAACAGCAGAAGGAACGACGAAAGTTGTTCGTTATCACGAGCCGCTCGTAAACGTCTCCCTGTGAAAAAATACAGGGACGCGTGAGTTACACGCGAGACGACGAGGGTAGCATGGGAGGAATAAGAGGGATGGCGACCCTTCTTCCGTGGATCCGATACTTAGCCCAGACTTTGTACGTCTTCTGACGAAGAGGGAGCGGAGAGAGAGGAAACAACGTGGCTGTACGTTCTGGCATGCGGCGCTGTAAAACACGCCGTGGGACCATGCTTTTTCCACGACGTTTCGCGCGATGAAAATAGCTCGACTTGCCAGGGGCACCAGATACATCTAGACCTTCTGAGCGGAAAATTGAAAGGACCAGCCCCGCTCTCTCTTCGCTCGCCTGCACTTTTTGACACTCTTTCAAGCCGCGCGATTAATTTCAACGCCGCTATCGGCATGCTTTTTCGTAGGCCGCGAATCGAGATTTTTATGAAATGTAAAATTAAATTTTCGAGAATGTATATCGTGGCAGAGGAAAAATAGAAAATTAATACTTGTGTAGATACCCGAGAATTTGTAACTTATCTATTCAACCTATCATACGAAACTATCACTTTAATTAATATTACCGATCGTATCTGTTCATTAGTCTTACTGAATAGATGTCGATAGATATAGATTTAATTAAATGTCTATTAATGGATATTAATATAATAAATGGGTTTTGATAGATACTAATCAATGTGATAAGACATTCAGTAGAGAAGTTAGTAATTCTCACGTATGCACATACGTATCAATAAGTATCACAAGACTGTGAAATACTATTTCGTTTCGTAACATTATGGTAGTTTCTGTATCGTTCTCTTTAGTGGAAAGATGATTTATTATTTCTCATAGAAGAGTAGAAAGTATTTGTCTTTTCCTTGTTTCAACAAATATGTCCCTGAAGAGATTAGGAAAAGGTATGTGCTACCATTTGTAGTATTAAAAAATTATAATATAGAAATACAATGATATTATCATTTATTATATTATGAGAGTATAAAATAAATTCTGAAAAAGTAATATTCTGAGAAAACTGATATGTGTAAGTTTCAAACGAAAGGAAACGTGTTATTAGCAGTTGGCTGAATCTGGGCTGTTAAAAATGAGCATGATGGTCGAAGTGGTTACCGTGTATGAAGGATGGGTTAAAATTCAGCATTGGAAACCGTATTTTCGAAGACTGCAGTGGTGGTGTCTGTATGTGCTCTCCGAGCTGGCGGTGAATCTTTCCTGACATTTTCTAATTCAACTTCTGGAGATTTCCGCAATGTATGAAATGCTCCTACAGCGATGAGGCTTACAGTCCCGATTCCAAGTTTTACACAAGATAGTGGACATAATGGGCATTACGCATACACAGCAAATAACCAATCAATATCAATTAATTTTACGAGAAGAATCAAACTTGAAAACCAATTACCAAGTAACGCCAATCTCGATATTAACCGTTTGAGTCCCAGGGGTCTTTGAGAAAACAGGGTTGAAAAATCCCGAACAGCGCAATAGCGCTTGTCTTAATCGATTGCGAAGAGAAACAAGCGACGCAATAGCGCTCGTCATATTTGTTATTTTATGAAATAAATCTATATTATTATATATGCGTACTATTAGTTCATAAATATTTCAAGTTTTGTGCAATAAAAAATATTGTTCAAATGTACTGGGATTTTTCGACACAAAATCTAAACAACGCGATCGTGCTGCTTGGAGCTCAAACGGTTATAACTATCCCCCAAATTATCCGTATATAAAATTTGTACCAAAAAAATATATACAAAAGTATATATACATAATTTTAGTATAGACACAATAAAATGAAAGTTATCTCTAGAAGTTCACTTATTTCTATTTACTGCAAAACCACGAATACCTACTCGATTCAACTCTCTCTTATCACAACCCCTAAAGAAAACTCAGACTGGAAATCCAACCACCAAACAACGCATAACCTCAATCCTAAACTCTCCCAAGGCTCGGCAACCGATACATCCACCCTCCCGAATTTACATACAATTCCATCGAATCAATGTTCCTCCAAGACCTGATCGTTCCGTCGAGAATCACACTCGACTAAATCCCCTACGTTCCAGCCAGCGAACGTTTTTCAAACGAAAAACCAGAACTTCTTTTCGGCACATAGTGAATTTATACCTTGTTTTAAATAAAACGTGATAATTTCTGACGAGTAGAGTGTAAAAATCTTTGTTTTACAGCGTGCAGATTATTATTTTAAAAGTTCCACGTATATAAAATTTATGCAATGTATGTAGTATTTATTGTAATATTACACCTACCGTCCTTTTTTGTTTACTAACGCACCTCTTTCAATCACCAATTGTTTCTGTTGGTTTGTTAATATTCTAATATTAATGTCGTTTATACTATTAATATCCATGAGATTTACTATCGTTAATGTCCATCATTTATCAGTATTAATAATTTGGATCGCAAAATACCAAAATTTTCTTCAATATTCAGTATTTCAGTATCGATTGCGATTAATACAGTATTACTAAGATATGGAACAAAATTTAGTAAGATTTAACAAGACGAATGTAGTATCGTGGATGAAAGGCCTAAGAGATATCGGGCGAACCATACACAATGTCGCGAGAAAGCCAAAGTGCTGGCGTGCCCACCAATGTGACGTTGGTTCTTCAATGGAATAGTTTCGTGAAAAAGGCCTACGTGACCCTGGCCATGAGCGGTTGCGGAACACGTGCGTAGTGGGGCTAAGACAAAAGGTGAAGGGATGCTAAGGAAGAAAGACGAATTAACAGTCAGTGTTAATTGAGAAGCAGAGAGTGTGGATTGAGAAGTCAGGGAGATAGTGTTGCTAGTGCTGTCGAGAGAGAGTGGTCCGCGTGAGAGAGAGCGTTGGATCCGTGGTGATGAGAGTTGCAAATTAACTAATTTAGTTGTCCAAATTACAGTACGTTATTGTATTTAGTTCACGTTAAACAACCATCGTTTTCTGTTTAATCAACATCTGTTTAATCCATTCATTGTAAATAAATTAATTGTAGTATAAGATCCTACACGAATATAAAAATAATCGCTAATAACAGTAATAGTCGATCCGGCTTTAAATAAAGTAAATAATAACAGTAATAATAATATAATTACTATCGATACTTGACGTTATTGACAATATTGTTGACCGTGTACGGCCTCAAAAACATTGAAACGGATAGACGATATTATTATCAATATTACCAATCGCGCACGAGCCCTTTTCAGGAAAATTCTCAAAATTCAGAAATTCCACAGGTTCCGAAAGTTCATCAAACCGAAAGAATTTGTTTCTCGAAACCCTTTTCGACAGACTCCGCGTATGGGTGCTTTTTATCCCATGTCGTTGGAACGACGTAACTTCGTGGCGAAACGCGCGCGTGCCTAACGAGCAGGCAAGTTCGAAGGTAGAGGAGCAGTCCTCGCGCTCGTTTCGCTCGACAAACTCGTGGACGACCGCCGATGCGAGGGTAATTTACCGAATAAGTTGGCAGTCGTGCACGGGGACCGTTGTAATTGCACGACACCGTTTTTCCAACCCTCGGAGCAGGTCTCGTTTTCGACCTAGTGAGAACGAGGCCCGTCGGGCGTCATCCCTTCTTTACCAAGTTATGTAATGTCCTCCGGGTAACAGCTTGCTTACAAGTTTTTGGCCAAGCCTTTGGGTAGTTTATAATCCTGCCGCAGGAATAACTGTGGTTAACTACGCGGACACACCGGCCAGAAGTTGTTGATCCTTTCGTGTGGTATAATGTCGCGGAATTAAGTGTCGCTGAATTTTTGTTGAGAGTATGGGATTACAGAGGAGAGTTTAAGCCTTGTTCCTCTGGACTTTGGCGGTCGTAGGTTTATCGTTAGGTGACCATGGCAATGTCTTTTTTTATTTACTTTTCATTCGAAAATTTTTATATAATAAAAGAGGCAACGAAGTGGATTGAGTTAATCTTATGAGGATTATGTAGAAATTCTTTGTTTTTTAATTATTCTTAACCTTTGTTCATCTTTATATATATTTTTTTTTCATTCGTCTATAATTCTGCGGATTTTTCGTCACTTTAGAGATAATTTGGATTAAAATTGATTTATAACGAAATATCGAAAATTGATTTATAGTGGTATAGGTTAGTTTTGAAGAAAAGTGTTGTTTTAGAGACTTTCGTTGTTTTATTCTAGAGAGTGATTTATGGAGCAGCATACATAGACGGAATTTGAGTTTTTAGTGTGATGTATGTTATTTCTTGGAGCTGTTTGTTTCATTCGAATTTTGGATGTACTTGTTGGAGAATATTCAGAATTATGTCTCAAGAGATGTTAGTGCTACATTCACGAAGATGTAGTTCTTTTTCAATTCAAATAGGAAGACAAAAACAGAATGGATATTATTACAAATTCGTTCCACGAGTGTACACTCTGAGAAAAAGAAAGAAATAATTATTTTGTTGCCTTAATAAAAATTCATGCTCGAAAAAGTCAGCGAACGTACGAACGAAACAAGAATTTTTCAAACTACTTTGTAACTATGCATTTCAATAAACTGTTTCGAAAAGAACAATCGAATTACTTGTTTATGTATGTTCCGTTTGTCTCTATACACTTTTGCCACCGGATTGGTAATTTTTTCATTTCAGTTATGTGAAGCTAAGAGACCCAGAGGGCGTTAGGTCAGAAGCCAATTGCACACGAATTGCTCTACTTTTTCGTTGCTGTTGAACCGTTGTCCTCCTAACGACTATTTAAGTAGTCGTGATTTTGAGGAACTTTACGCTCTTTCGAATGATGAGGACCACATTTCCATTGCTAATATCAACTTTCGAACAAATTTCGTTTATTGTTTCGCGTCGATTAGTTTCCCAACAGCTTTACAATGTTTGCTGGCTTTACGCTTGTCTTGAGGCGTTGCGGTTGCGATGTGTTTTCAATGTTTTGACGTTCACTGAAAAACAATTTACGCCACGCAAATGTTTGGGTTCTTGATGATGTTTCATTCCTAAACTGTAGTCGCAATATCTCTAAAATTTCAATGGGTTTTGTGCCCTCGTGTTTCTGCCTTTTTAACTTAGTTAAAAACATAAAAATTGTACGTTGCCCAACGGACGACGGTAGCGCTCTCTCACTCATTGTGTTAATTATTAAAAAAACGATAAATAGATCATTGCGTGGAGTGGAACGTTAATAATTGACCAAACTTCTTATCTTTAGAAATATCGATTATATCCTAAAATTAGACTATTTTGTTCGAAAATGACTTATTTATAAAACGTGACGTCAACGGCTGACGCAGTTAAAGTCTACAACTAACAATCTCATAAATCATAAATACGTAGTCTGAAAAAAATCACTCAACGTACAAACCACAGCTTTTACCGCAAAAGGAAAACAAGAGCGTTGAACAGCAAGATAGATCGGCCGTATCACTTTCGACAGACACGCGAATAGCAACGATACCCGAGGAAATTCACGGTACAATGGAAGCGAAAACCCTCGGCAAGAATTTTCGGTTTCAATTCAGGATTCCGTGTTATGTGGGTCAGCGGTACAAGCGAACGGAGAAAAAAGGAGGGTGGAAATAAAAGAAAGCAGGGAAAAGGCGGAGGGAAATTCGTGTTACACGTTCGAGAGATATTCAAACGAGACTGATGCAACGTGTAAGATCATTGGATCCGCGTGTGCAAAAGAAACAGGCATAGCAAAGTGAAAAAGAAGAAAGATGAAGAGACGGGAAGACGTTTGAAAAGAAAGGAAGTCGAACGCCGTGGAACGATACGCGACGCTCGACGAACCGGCGGCTTTGAATAGAAAATAATCGAGGGCTCCGCGGAGAATAACAGGTAAGTGGTATAAGGCGACGCGAAAAAGATACCGGAGGTAGTCACAATGCCATCCCTCGAACGCCCCGGTTATCGTGTCTGGTTTTTTCAACGAAAAGACAATACCCTCGCATTGTTACGGGGCGAAGAATCAACCGCTGTGAAGAGTCGATGGCTCTGATGACTCTGAACCTTCGTCACCCTTCTTCCTGCCGTGTTTCAGGGACTAACGGAGACTCGCTCGGGACTCGATGTCGCCCACGGTGCCTCTAAAGGCCAGGTAAATTCAGATTTACAAGGGTGGGAACGTGTTATAAAGTAACGGTTGAGGAACTGAAAAACTAAGAAGAGGAAATCTATCGTTTTCTTGAACGGATGTTTGCGTGGTTCCTTAATCGTGTGCATTATATGTAATCATTTATAATCGTGGTAATTTGTAATTCCACTGATTG
Source organism: Bombus impatiens (assembly GCF_000188095.3). Lineage (NCBI taxonomy): Eukaryota > Metazoa > Arthropoda > Insecta > Hymenoptera > Apidae > Bombus > Bombus impatiens. The sequence continues at coordinate 381,257 of NT_176502.1, forward strand.
TACTACTTACATATACATACTACATGTACTACTTACGTATACATTATGTTAAATTACCTAATCAGTTCTATTTTAAGCAATATTCTACGTAAAATTTCGTTTACTCTGCAACATATTTGCAAACTATCTTAGAAAATAAATAGAGCAACTATAGTCGTGCATAAAACACAAAACGGTGCTGAAATGGTTAAATTGTCACAACAGCGAGCTCCTAGAAGCCAAACAAATCATTATCATGGAAGAGAACGAATATTTACATTAGAAGCAAGAGAAATTTTATTCTCCTATCGATAAATGCTCAAAAATTCGGAGTTTCAAGTTCAATTCGAATTCAAAGATTCGAAGTTTCTCGATGCAACCATCACGTTACACGAGCTATATAACGAAAATAGCCGCAGAAATTATTCCATGGGGAACACGAACATTTACTTGCCCGCAACAATGGCGACGAAAACGTCCTGACTGGGAGATCAAGGGGCAACAATGGCCGCGCGACGTCGGCCCAACGTTTGGCCCTTTAGCCGAGGAAAACAATACGGCCACGTAGAACTGCAGACAAGAAGAACGTTTCGCCGCACACGTTCACGCGTGTAAGCTTCAAGAATATATCGAGGTTCACGGAAAGCTCGTTCTGCTTGTACGGGGCGTACGAGACCGAAGGAAATTGCTGGTACGCCGCTTCTCACTCTCGCTGGTCGCAAAAAGAGCACGTTGTTTCGACGTAAGGAATAAGAACGGCGACGTTGTTACCAAGAGGTGAACGGCTTCGTCTTTCCCTTCGCAGAGCATCACGGACGAACCTTCGTCTAAATTTATTAGATTTCCTGCCGTCACGACATAAAGATAATTTCGCAACGCGTTGCTTCGTTAAACGGATAGAAGCTGCAATGGAAGATATTCCGTGGATCGTCCGTGGATCGTAGTTTTGGAACGTAGGATTTTCGAATTTATTCACCTGCTAGCACGATATTATCTAAGTCCATTGCTTGTATCGATCGGACACGTTGAGACAAATACGAAAAGCGATGTACCTTGTACGTTGTATTATTTGAAAACCACACGAGAAAGTTTTATATTATTTGGTGGAGAAGAACACGTTCTAATAAAAGATATAGCTGCAGCGAAACAGTCAATATCGAAGGTGATTGTACTGTATAGATTAAAATTAGTGACAATTACTAGCTTTCTGGTATTTTTCTAGTCAATTTTCTGGCCAAAAGTACGAAATGGCTAAATATGTGTATTAAGATCCCTTACCTGTTTAAGTTTTGTAGGCAAATTAGAACAAACTAATCTCATTTGAAGCAAATCAATGAATGCAAATATTAGCTTCGTTAAAGGAGACGGATTAGCTTCGTACGGAATTTCATTTCCACGGAACAAGAACACTTTCAAGCAAACATAGGAAGAGATACTTCTGAAACAAGCAGGTATTTCATTCGTAACACGATTCTCGATCCGGGAAATCGGTAGAACCATAAGGATCACGGCTAGTAATTTTCAACGATATTCGCCGCGAAGCGGTGAAATTTCATTTTGCGAGATTTCAATTCCTCACGGCGAGGAACTTCGATTGCTTTCATCGGGGTGCAACTTCCGCTGGAATATGTCTCTATTTATGCCACCACTTTCATTCGTTCTCCGAGCTGTTCTCGGATTGAATATGTAGATCCGCGTAAACAACGCGCAGTTCCGCGTCACGTCCGCCGTCTGCTCCGTGGAATTTTCAGTCTTAGCCTCCTCTCCTGTTCTTGTTCGTATCGCTTTACGCGAAAACTCGAAGTTCAAGCAGTCTGGATAACAAACCAGTGCTTTAGTGCGTCTCCTCGAGCGTAGATAGTAATTCAAAAGGGAGAGCGAAGGAACTTACAAGACACTCCGTAAAAGGACTATTTCATTTTTCGCTGGCAAACGGCGAGGAAGAGGGGATTGCGTCGGAAAACTGTTTATTTCCCTCGCGCTTTCGTCCCACCCGGTGAAATTATCGCGATATTTCCTCGTCATCGTGCAGACGACGTCCTCGTCTCTCTGTGAAATCTTTGAAAATTGTCGACCATTCTTCTCAAACTTCTCAAACATATTGCTGGTCGTGAAGAGAATGTAAAATGCTCGAAGCCTGACAATTTCCCCGATAACTTCTTTCCAAAATTATTAGCGTACCGTGAGATGGAAATATGAGGTCAATAGATGAAACGTGGATAGTCTAGAATCTACTTTATTCGTCTTATCGTCTTTGTTGCTTTCTAAATTTTACATCTCACGAATCTATATAAAAAATTTCTTCTAAGAATCCTCACTTATGTCACTTAAGTCGCAATAGTGTAATGACGTATATCTTTATGCGTCAATTGTAATTGAACTGAAACATTCACGAAACATGAACTGGAACAACGCGCAACGTACTAATAACACCATTTCTTCTTTATTCATTGTTTTTCGTCACATTCTTTGGTAAAATATTAGTGATTACAGTTAATGCAGTTACGTTAGTTAGTGTTTTCAATTAAGTAATTAATAATTAATTGATTATTAGTTACTTGGTGAATTAGTACAATTTTGTATACTTCTGTGGCGGCACTCGACCACGGAAATTTCCAACGACTTTGCGGCACAAAGCGCTATAACTTCAAAGCGTAAAGCCGACAGGCCTAATGTACCATCGATATCCCTACGGTTCTTTTGCCGAATATTCGGTAGAATGCATACGCGATAACCGTCGCGATCTTCTAATAAACGCGCGCGTAGCGAGGATATCGAGGGGCAACAAAGGAAAGAATCTGTTCGGCTTTGAACCAAAAAGATTCATACTGCCTCGAGCCGCGAAGTGCGAATGGTGAAGAGAAACGAGTCGTCTACTCCGGAGAGTTCGGTTAATCGTTACTCTTATTAATCATCGTTAAGCGTTAACTATTGTTAATCGTTAATTGTTGTTAATTGATAGAGTCTAATAAACGTTATTGGTTGTTGAACATATTCGAGTGTACCTTCAGTACCTATCACAACCTATCCACCTCACTTCTATGGGCGGTACGAAAGATCTAATTCTTTTAAAAAACTTAGAGCTTCCTTTGCATTGTGTTTTATTAGTTAAAAACGATCGCATATTGTTCGGTATTTTTTCATTACGGCCTTTTAGAATTTGATGCTATATCAAAGCAGACGTTCGATGATGTTGGTATTGCAATATTCTCAACGTTCGGAACTCTGCTTTTTTGATAAGATGCGAATGAGTAACGTAGAGTAACCTGTCCCGGGTTATTTCGTGTTTGTATAAAGAATCATAAATATACCATCTAATCGTCGCGGAAGTTCAAAACCTAGAAAATAATGCAATGATTATTACAAAGATACATACACGTTTCATCCACATCACAAGCCTCTTGGTGAGCTCCATCACGACTCTCGATGCGTCTAGACGGCTCTAGGGACGAGAGTGAAGCGGAGGTGGGCCAGGGGCGATTCTTTCGTCGCTGGGAAGAGAAAAGATTCTCCAAGGGAAGAACGGCCGAGAGGGCAGCGAGATCAACGACCTCTTGTCACTTCCGGTTGCGAGAACTCGTCTCTCACGGAATCCCAGCAACACCAACCGGACAATTACGAACATCAATACGACAGATTGAACGAGCTGGGTACCACTACGACCCGATATTATGGTCAAGCCTCCGGATTGCATGGATTATTTCGAGCTGGATACAATGGAGTTCGTGGCATTGTACTGTATGCCACATTTTCCAGAATCTCGTTCCGGGTGTTATCTGACAAATGAGCACGTAGAAGGCTGGTTAAGCCGCGAACGTTATTCGTTTCGTGATTGTTCGCGATCCATTGTGTCAAGGAATGTATGACGAAATGCGTAGAATTGTTTCAGGGCAGCTAAGTATTTTTTATGTAATTTAGTATGCATGACATAGTATTTTTAGCAGTGAGAATTCAAAAGTGGAAACCTTTTTGTCCATTGTGTGGAAATATTTTGTTCTGTATTTGGAGGAATATTCTGCTGGATGACCAGCAGATTCTATTAGCTACCTCCACATGCAGATGAAGTAAATATTAAAATTTATTTGATTCTTCCTTGGTTTCCTCGTATGAATACTCTTTTGTGCCATAACTTCATTTAATGAAAGTATTGAAATGTAAATATGTTATTGGAAACTACAGTAGGAAAATACTGGTTGAATTATGGCCAGATTTTGAGGGCAATTTATTAGTCTGGAATTGATGGCACGAAATTTCAAATGCAATTCGCATTTTGAAATGTTAATAACAGCCAAAGAAGATGTAGCATTTTCCAGTCAATGAGATGGATCTCTATATGAAATAATTGTTCTCCGCAGTATTCATAAGATTACATTTTTCATAAGGTTAAAGAAACACAATATTAGAATACTAAGAAGAAGAAGAAGAAGAAACCAAATATTCTCATACGGCACAACAAGTAATTCTTGCAATCTGCCGCTTCCAATTAAAAAAAAAAAAAAGCAGCATATCACAGACTGTAGATAACGCTGTGCAATTGCGAAGTTTCGTCGTCTAATTTAAAATTACATTCAGAGAGTTCCTTTCGCCTTTGTGTAAAAGAAATTCGCTGCGCGTTTGCTACGCCACGCGCCATTTCCGCCCAACTCGAACCGAAAATTAGAGAGGTTTCCGTAGAAGATAGGAGACGTTTCTTTCGGGTGTAGCGAGCAAAAAGTTGTCAAATCCAAGCTGCAGGAACAACGCGGTTCTTTGTATGCGGCTAGCACCGTGTCGCGATCGTGTCGTGGCGCAAGAAAACCGCATCGCCGCAAGCAAAATGCCGGCACTAATTATCCACTGACCTAACGAACCACGTTTCTCGCATCGTCGGAATATCAGCAGCCGTTCAACAGCACGGGAGCAATGACGACACCCTCGAATTCCTCTGCGCAAGAAGGGCAGGTCACGGTTCGCGCGACACGAACACGCGACCATTAGGGGAAGTTATGATGATTAGGCTACACGGTTCCTTCCGAACGTCCTGCGAATTTAGTCGGATCGAGGGGACGCTTTAAAGCAAACCCTCTTCGTAAATTGGCATTGAAAATGTGAGTGGGCTAATAATGATTTTATATGAGTTTTAGTGGAGAAAAGTACACCGCTCTTTATTTCGACACGTAGGAAGGTTTAAGTGATCTGAAAAATTATTAGGAAATTATTACAAGTTTTAAAAATTATTGAAACTTTTATCTCGTATAAAATTTTGTTACGAGGAATATATTTAATATAATACCAGTAATATAATGAAGTAATGGAATTAATTTTCTTCGGTATCTTTCTATCACCTTATTGATTAATTTTTACGTTCATACGATTATCCTGTTATTACTAGACTCGATGCAAGCAGTGAACGCCTTCTCTAAATTCTCTCAATTTCTTTGGAATTTCTCGTTTAATTCATCTGAAGATTTTGAATAGGATTCGGCTTAGAAAATTATGAGAATGATCGCGTTATTATTATTAATTCCTTGATGCGAAATAAGGATGCGATGTAACATCTAATCTTCAGAACTTAATTTTGTGTGTAAAATTCATTGTTTTATATATCTTGCATATTGGAATATACTCAATTGCACAGAGAACTGTTACTGGAAACTTCTCATAGATATACACAGTTTCTCTATCGAAATTAATTTCTACTGACTTTTTGATTGAAATGTAAGTTCAATAGAGCGATAAACTGAAATATCCATCAGACGTGTGACTATACCTAGGTGATAGAACGATAAAGCATATCGTGAAATTATTATGCGGAACTATCAATGTGTATTTCAAAGGTATTAAAATGATACGAGTTGATAATAATAACTCTATGAGCCGATAATACAACAGTCAAGTAATGCCTATATACATCTTAACTTAGAGCATGCACTTAAGGAGCGAAACAATGTTCAATATGCAAGCCATATACGTGTATACATACGCATACGAATACATGCAATGCCTAGGACATCGTGTTAAAGTTTCTTGCACGTTCCAGCCATTACATTCCGTTCTCCATCAGCGTCTGACTTGCGACAGTGCAAAACTATAGGCTATTATATCCGTGTAAGTACTTTTGGGCAAAAAATTTCAACACAGTTTAACTCTTTTTTTAAACATTTAATTGCTATTCGAGATCATGGTGAATTAAAAGAAAGAAGAAAAAATTAAAGGCAAGAAGGAGAAAAAAGGAGAATAAAACAAAAAGGAAAAGGCAAGGAAGAAGGAAGAAAGCAAGCAAGTAGATAGAAACAGAACGAAGTTGGATCAAATGAAACAAAAGAATGCAAAGAAGAAAATAAGAATGTGAATAAAGGTAAAACAGAAGGGAAAAATCGAGAAGAAAAGTAAGAAGAGAGAGAAAGAAGGAGAGAGAGAAAAAGTAAGGTAAGAAAATATAAACCAACAGGAAGAAAGAAGGGTAGAAGAAGGAAAGAAAAACGAAGGAATGCTATTAGGAGCAGTACGGGAATAATGCCTTTTGCAATTTTTGTATCTTCCCTTACCCGACTATAAATCTGTTTTGCCATAACTCAATCCAAACATTTAATCGTAAACGGCTTATACTTAACTCGAACTTCTTACTTTCTAACTATTAAAACATTCTAAACTGATGTAACTAATTACTTTTCTTTCCCTGTTCTTTTACTTTCTCGTATAGTAGGTTCGCAACGTCAGGAGAGAAATAAGAAACTTTCCAAAGTTTGTTATAATAAAGCGTGACTCTGTCGTAAAGTCCTTCACCAGGGACACTTTGACAGCGTATTTTGTTGCATTTTTTGTTCCAACTCAATTTTTGCCACGGATTAAATACTTTAAAACAATTCAATATGGAGGGCCTCTCGGAAGGATCGTGTTCGAGTAACTGATAACTACGGTAACGTGATAATTGTGAAAAAATCTGTCCGTTTGACGATAAAATAACTATAGGAGGAACAATCGCGTTATTTCTTTGCGAAATCAAATTTCTTCGCACCAGACGTTAATATACTAGCGCTCTTTTTTTTCATCGTGAAGAAGAAGTATGATTTTACATTTCGCGATAACTTTCCTCTTTCACCTAACCTAGTAATTTTTCCAGGAAATATCGTAAAAAGCTATTGTTGCGAAGCTAGCGTTACATGTACGACGTAAGATAAGCATTTATGAACGTAGCGTGGCAATGGAAGATAGAACAATTGCCGGCGCAAAGAACTTCGCAAAAGCTCCCAATCCTGCATAATACTCCACGGTTTGAACGTGATATTTTTACAATTGACTTTTATCTGATAGACAAATTTTATTACGATTTGATACTTTTTCCGTTATATTTCCGTTATATCTGTTTCGTGTAATCGAATGTCTCTTTCAGTACTTTAGAACGGAAGAACTTTCAAAATTCTTACGACATATTTTTAAATATATATTGTACACTTGTTGTCCGTGTTAATTGTAGCTGCTGGCTCTAGCTACAATTAATTAATGTAGCATCGCTGATAGGGTATTGCTGTTTTCCTTCCATTTTTGATGCGTAGAAAAAAAATCGGACTCCGGTCGCCGGAATTTGAACCCGGGTCCCGAACGTTCGTAACCTAAGGCGCTAACTACTGTGTTGCCGTCGTCCGACACTAGTTAGTGCCGAGTGGTGGTATTTGCTATCGAGTGCCGCCACAACATGTTCAATATAACTTCCTAATCGATATCAATAGATACCATTCTCCGATGAGAACGTGTTCATAAAAATATGAATTTATCATACACAAACGCACCCACGTTCACGTCACGCATTCTATTCATCATAAACTCGCATATCCTTATTATGAAGCTAGTTTAAAATACAAAAAATCACTCTTTTTCTTCGTTACTCGCTGAAAGCTCGCCTCTTGGCTCGGAAACGACAGTTTCGCGAGTGCGTTTGACACGCGAAAATGAATGACTTTGATATTGCGTTTATAGATCACAAGTAGCCTGTTGTAGTTCGTTCGTAGTTTTCTGCTCGGCGTGGCGCGCAGGGCGGAACCGTTGGCTGAGCGTTTTCAAAGTACGTCAACGTACGAGAACGTCAGGGAAGAAGAAAAGTAAAGAGAAAGGAGGATCAAGCGAGGAAACGGATGGACAAAGTCGAAGAACGAGGAGGGTGGGACTCGCCGAAAGGGGCGTTGCGGAGAACGAGGGAATAATGGAAAAACGTCGTTTGTCATCCACTCGGTCATTACTAGACGTCGTGAACGGCGAACGACGCGCGACAGACTCGCGATGACCAATTAAGTCGCCGACAGGATTGGATTTATCGACAAACGAGCAGCAATTACTAACATTTAAAGTTGACGAGAGAAGCAGAGAAGCGTGGCGCAACGCGAGTTTCTCGTTAAAAGGCGGGCTACACGGTGAAGCTTGTTCGATTTTAATCGCGCCGCTGCCGTTTATCAGATTTCGCCGTGCCGACCAATTTGTGGTTTCCTCGGACACGAGGAGAGAACAGTTTCCGGGCTTCGATGTCTGGCACGATGTCGGGGATAATTGCTGGGATATTGTCGGATTGTAGGTTGTCTTGTGATATTGGATCGCCAATGAAAAGTCCATTATGATCCGCCGAATAGACGTACTTACACAATTGTGGGTCGATGTTTGAGGATGTTCGAGCTTTAGAAATTGATTGCGACTGAAGAAATACATTTGTATAGATGTGGTTTGAAAGGGGTTTAGAAAGGGATGTAAAACAGACTGGTTGAGAAAGAGGTTTGAAATAGATTCGTTGAGGGGTGGGTTTGAAATAGACTGGTTGAGAAAGGGAAAGTGATCGTTAGATTGTGCATGTCGTACGCATATGTGGAAGATGTGCAAAAATAAACGTATTCAGATTTTATTGTGATTCCATCCTCTTAGTTTGTATTCAGAAGAACATAAATTTATGTGAACCACCGCAGCCTACCCATTGTGTATATGTGCTTCTTGGATAAATGGGAATGAAAAGAATGGATATGAATTACTAAATGTATAAAAGTTTCTTCGCGTGACCTAATGATATAAAAATATAAACAAAGTTTGTTACCAAGAGAAAGGAAAACTTTTTTGTCGAAATCAGGATTTTTGAAATTTCAAGATCATCAATGATCTATAAATAAGAAAATGTCGATCGTTTGAAATCATATAGGTTAAACTTTAAAAGTTTCTGTATCTTTTTTTATGTGTATGCTAATAAGAATACCATTCAATAATCAATCAGGAGACAGAATGATCTGTTCGAACCTTAAAGGAAACATATTCTGAGCAATGTTTCACTTTCCACACGATCGGCGAACAGGCGAGGTTGTCGCCAACATATTGCCTTCACTCGCACGTGTTCTCCCTCTGACACTGGAATCATGTCAGAAACAGGAAACGTACCACCAACACGAAACCAATATGTCCTGTATGTTTCTATTATATATGTAAAGTTCTAATCGATCGTCTATAAGATTATTGTCTCTTATTAAAATTAATTAATATCTACATTTGTTCGAAGTTTCTATTGAATTTTTAAAGTGATTCTCACAATACCGCAATAATCCAGAAAAGATGAATTACTTCATCATTCTTATTAATTCGATTCTTAATTAATTATTCAAGGTTCCAAAATTTAACGCATCCTGAACTGAATATGTTTTTATTATATCGAAAAACAAAGTTACCGACTACTAATGCCAATAAATAGCAATTTTACTTGACACAAGGTAGTATACACTAGAACGTATAATATGAAAAGATCAGTATTCCAATAAATTGATCTAAAAGATACAATTTCAACAGTCGCTATTCGTGACGAAAATATCCTGTCAATAAAATGTCGATCAAATTTGCTTATTCTGAACGAATTAAAATACAGTAAAACTACATTTATAAGAACACCATTTATCTGAATAAAACTTTAGTTAATGCCCGATTAATTAAACATTTACTGGTGGAATTTATTTATTTGCAACTGAGTCCTTATTATATGAAAGCAGTAGGTAGTGAGGATAATTGGTGAGTTCCTATTATATGAACTTGTATGAACTCAATTATATGAACTGTTTGTCCTCCGACAAGTTCAGATAAATGGAGTTCCATTGTACCATGATATATAGCTTTGTACCACCATATCAAAAGAGAGAATGCGGTAAGGTCGGTATTTTGGCCAATCGCCAAGCAACGCTGGTCAGTCTTGGTCCAGATAGTCCTTTAGAAATCGGTGAAGTTTGCGAGCATGTCGAAAAAGGTCATGGTATACCTGTTTTCCAGAATAGACGCGATCTAGTTTTCGTTCGATTGGACAACTTCAAGGATGTTTCTTTTTGTGGTGGAAACGGTTGACACACAACCAACGATCAAGCGTTGATACGTTCGAGAGGTTAGGAAATAAAAGCGACGTTTGAAGATGCTCGCTTTGACAGAGCTTAAAATTTCGTTGGTTCGGAGCCGGGATTGTCTCGGCGTGCTCCGTCTTGGAGAAAATTGCGCCAAGAATTCTCCGTCGTTGAATATTTCATAGTTATTCGAAGGTGAAGTATTTGGGTAAAAAATTTAAGAAAATTCTTCCTCCTTTAAGAAGATAGGTTTGCTAAATTATTCTCTAGCGGAAAAGAGTGTTTAGCATTTGTTTGCCAGGTTCCTTATGGTTTTCATGAAATAGTGTAAAGTAGTAGTGTAAAGTGCAAAAACTATATTATTGCGAGTGAAGTGGAAGTTGAGGATACAAAGGCTAAAATTTTATAAGAAGTAAGCTGAGAAAATTTGTCTTCTACTCTGACAGTTTAGGATATGTCGAAGAACTCTTAAAATCTTTTCAAAATAATAATCTCGCAAAGTCGACCATAACTGACGGTTTAAGTTTAAATTGAATAAGACAATGATTTTTTTAATGAAGAAAATTTCCGTGTCTCTCCACTTTGACGTATCGAAGATCTGTCTATAAAATTTCCATAAATTCTCCGTCTAACAATTTTTATACGTATCTTTTTTAAATGAGCATTCCAGAGTTTACGTATAACTACGGTATAACTACAATAACAATCCATTTTTAAATTTCATAAATAGAGAATGAGTCGTAATCGAAAAAATTGTCTCTTCGCTTTGACATATTCAAAATCTATAAAATTTCAAAAAATTCTCCATTTAATATTTCTTCTATCTTTTCTAAACGACTTCCTTGGCGATTCTGTGAATTTAATTATACAGCTTCTCTATTATTATTTGCAAAAGTGTCATACCACAAATTGGTAACTCTTTATTAAAATCTTGCTTATTTCTTTGTTTCATTTCCAAGCATTCTGCACAAGGGTGCAATATCTTCTTATGCTAAGTTCCAGCCAGCAGAAGCATTTCTTCTGGAAGGCGAACCACGGTGTTGGCCACTGGAAACCGTATTTCCGTGCTGTGCAACCTATTGTCCGCCGCACTTTCCTCTCTGCGTGCGTCATAATAAGGGCAGTAATAAACATGGTTTATTGCCCAAGCGTTATTATAACTCTCCCCGCAACTCCACGATGAAAGTTGGTCACCGATGAAACGAACGGCACGCTGAAATGAATGTGGCCTCGGGACATAAAAAGACCAGAGAACGTAAGCTGGTTAATGGGGGAATAATAAAAAGAGAAGAAAAAAGCGAATAATAACCTGGCTAAGTTCTCGAAAAATGTCACTCGAACTAAAACGTGTCGATTGAATGTATACTGAGTCATTTAATAATTAGTGGTAGTTCGGTGCTTGGCAAATATATTTTTTCACACTTCACAGATAAATTGAGTCTTTTATATTCGAGCTTAATCTTTTTATTCTTCTATCCTCTTAAAAAGTGTGAAAAGATTCGCGAATGCTTATTAATGTCTGTTACATTATACTATTGTTCGTTAAATCAGATGTCCAAAACTTTCTTCGGTAAAGATAAACGCTCTTCTTAAAGGAACTCAAGACTGAAATATCGCTTGATTCATCTCGAATTCAGTTTGCTTGTAAATGATTAAAGGTTGGAAGATTAACGATTGGAAAAAGTAATAATGGTTTACAACTCAATTCAATTGAGTAAATACAATAAAAAAGGAAATATTTCTTTTTAATGCAAGTGTCATTTCATCATCATCCTTGATTTTTCTTCGTGAACCGTTTCTTGTCAAATGGTCGATACTTAAACGTTCGTGAACGTCAAAGTGTTTATACAGGAATCGCTCATTTTTACCATATAACGAAAATACAAATTACAGGCAAATATTTGAAGTTGTTAAATAATTTACTAATAGAAGCATTCATTGCATGAAGAGTGAAAATAAAGAATATCGTCCGATGACACATAAAAATATTTTTAATTAAATCGTAGACAGTTACGCGTATGAGAATTAGAAATAAAATCAATAAAGTACTAAGCTACAAAGATGTTAACGTAACATAAAGATGTAACAGTAATTCATTATTAACATCTTTCAACGTGCACAGATTCCACTCTTTCGTAGGGGGAAATAAAGAAAACGCACGTGAACAGTTTTGTTGATATATTGGAACAGCGTGTATGGATTTTGTTAAGCTTGTTTCGCAATGCAAAACGCGAATTACGAGTACTACCGCGAGCGGAAAGTGATATATGAGTACACGTGCGGTAAGATAAGAACTCTTTCGACCGACGAAGCCACGAAATTTAGCCCATATATTTCTGCGCTACCGATAAACCCGCCAATGCCGTAATCTCGTTCAGAATTAATTTGATCCGGCATCACGTGAAATGTGTATATTGTTTCTTTCCGTGTCGCTGTTATTTCACAAATCTCGTTCATTATTCATGTGACTTCTAAATGTCCTTCGTTTCTTACCAAAACTATATTTCTCATTAAATGAAGCATATTAGTGTATAGATGGAGTAATTTTTAGATTCTCATTCCTTGTAAATTATCGTTGAATCGTCGTCTGTTTATCAGTGGACATTTAAGAATCGTCGAAAATCTCCAAAATGTCACGTAAAAGTCTCCAAACCTAATTTCCCGTTAAAATAAATCGTGCGGTCACTTCGACATCAAGATGAAAGAAACATAAAAACAAAAAAAAAGAAAAAAAATAATTGTTGAATTATAGTCACGAAATTACAATTTTATATTCGCTGTTCAATTTCTATCGCTTATAACTCATCTATCAAAACTACTCGACACGTAACTTCACATCACCCATTCTTATAAATTCTCCTTTAATATGATTTTCAATCTAGACTATTACTTTGAAGAGAGAGAGAGGGAGAGAGAGAGAGAGAGAGAGAGAGAGACAGAGAGAGAGAGAGAGAGAGAGAGAATTGACACATCGATCTTTCGATGAAAAGAAGTTAGCTGACCGTGGCGAGAAATTTGACATAGACGAAATACTCGGTTCGTTAAAGTTAAAATCGACGTTTCGCGGTGCAAGCTGGCCGCCGTTCGTTAATGCTATCCGTTGTATACGTTGTACAACGTCCAACCACTGACACTTAACTATTTCAGGTTCGACACCCGGAATGATGCTGAAAGAACCGGTACGAAACGAACTTTCCCAACGTGACCGTAATAACGTGGGAATAATTTAAAATTTTTCTCTTCGTTCTATTCGTTCTCGGGCTTCTCTTCTTCTTTTTTTTTCTTTTTTTCCGCGGTATTCCTACCACAAAGGCTAACAGCGAAATTTTTTTCCACGACTCTAGAGGGCACGATGTAGTAATATTGTTCGCAGGAAATTTTTAACACGACAGGGGAAACGTTGGAGCGCGCAAAGTAGAATTGGTCAGTCATTAGCGCGACAGACTACCGCGAAAATCACGTCGCACGCTGAAAATTCCGGCGTTATTATTAAACTCTTACTCTTAATAGTTCTGATAGGATATTCAGTCATTTACACTATATCGAATACAGTGTATAGATCTCGGAAGTATATCAAATCCAAATCTAATCCAAATGTAACTCGAATCGTGGAATCGCGCCGTGCGGTGAAAATTTTACCACTCTTGACCTCTTACTTCTAATAAGATATTCAGTGGTTTAGGCTATATCTGATAGACCGTATAAATTTATAAGTAACATTAAACCCAAATCTAACCCAACTCAAACCGTGAGAATCGTGTTGTGCACTAAAAATTTCGGTTATTCTTTAACTCACTGCCGGTATAACAGACAGTTACGTACGCTATATCAAATAAAGCGTATACATTTTTAAAAGATACAGTTGTACTTTCTTATGCGACGCAAAGTTCGGTTAAAAATTTGGAAAGTATTTTTAGAAGCCGGTAGCAACTCGTTGCACTTGTTACCGGGGCACGAGAAAATTACAGTTTGTTCCAGGCGAAAAAGATAATTAATGAAATGTGTTAAATCAAATCTTTTATATCATACATTATGACACGAACAAGTATTCCGTGGTATTAAATTTGTAATAGTACTAAGATTTAAAGAAACATTTCAACATTATCGCAAGCAATCTCTGTGGTATTAAATAAAATTTATCACGTACATATAGACTGGCACCCCTACTTTTGTAAGCTACTGTACGCAATTGTTTGTCTGCAGATTTAACCTTTACATACATTTCATTTGATATTGTAAACTTAAAAAGTATCGTTGAAGATTTTTATCGTGTCACGTATAAAATTCTGAAAATAAACCTCTTTAAAAATAAGTGCTCTAGCGCGACCACGCTAGATAAGGGATAAAATTGTACTTCTAAATAAAACAAAGAGAAAAAAGAGAACGCCATCGACCCGTTAATTCGACAAGAAACAGGCGTCAGTTCCATTATTTATACACACCATGGTGAGTGAACGAGAGCCCCAGGGAAACTCAATTTACCGGAAACGTGACTAAAGCTAAGAAAAACGATATTAAGTGGCGCTTCAGGCCCGGTTACCAGCGTTAACTCAATTTAAAGAAACGCGAACACCAGTGCCGTTAGTCGTACCAACCTTCCACCATGGACGAGCCTCGTGGAAGGGAATAATGGCAGGAAGATTGGGGGACGCGCGCCACTTTCGGCCTAATGCAGTTGAAAAGCGCACCCTGCGGCGTTTTCGTTGCCATTCGACCCTCGCTAGGCTGACGATGAAATTGCTCTTGACGTGAACACCGCGCGTTCCTGCGAGCCATCCTCCTCTTGTTTCTCCGAAATGTGGAAAATCATTCGGAACCAGCACAGATTTGTTTCGCAGGGATTTGCGTCAAAGGCATTTACACATTTAAAACCCAGAAGGGTTGCAGCTTTTAATCATTTAATAAAAATTTGTTATCCGGAGATTCGATTCGGGGATATTTACTTTTTAAGGGAAGTTCTTTTCATAAAAATTTGTTTTGTAGCAGCTTATTTCACAGAAAATTGTTGAAATCTTTTTTATGAAAGTGCTTTGTACCTAGAAAGTCAGTTTATAGAAATCTGTCATGAAACTTTGTTTCCCAGATATTTCGTTTACAGAGATTTTTTGTGTAAAAAATTCGTGTTGTAATAATTTCTTTTATTTTGCGAGGCAGGCTGATTGTTGAACCGAACTAGATATGTTTGGAAAGTGCACTGGATAATTCGATAAAATACCAAGTCTGCACTTTCTGTTTTCTTGTTTAGGCAAGTTGGTGCTATTTGTGAGAGTTTATATATCATACATTTTTATTACAAAATATTGTAGTATCGGGGACGAGAGGGCCCATCAATGTGTCGTTGGTCCTTCAATTGAATAGTTTCGTAGAAAAAGCCTACGTGAACCTGGCCACCAGCGGTTGCGGAAAATGTGCGTGGTGGGGCTAAGACAAAGGGACAAAAGGGATGCTAAGGAAGAAAGACGAATTAACAGGCAATGTCAGTGGAGAAGCCAGAGAGTGTGAATCGAGAAGTCAGGGAGTGCGAGTTGTGTTATCGAGAGAGTGTTGTCCGCGTGAGAGAGAGCGTTGGATCCGTGGTGACGAGAGTTGCAAATTAATTATTGATTTGTCCTAATTATAGTACGTTATCGTGATTAGTTCACGTTAAATAACCATCGCTTCCTGTTTATTCAACATCTGTACAAAGTAAAAAAAAATACTTATCGTAAATTTTCTCACAACTTCGCATTAGATCTTGCCAACGATTTTTAGTCGAAACAATCGCTTTAATAACAGAAGTAATATCGAATATGATATTCACCCTGTAATTAAAAGATCTTTCACCCCTGTACAATTTTTTACTCCTTGCATAAATACATATTTAGTCATTATTTATGTACCTTAAAAAACAAATTAAGCGAAGTATACTATGTTACCGGGTCTATCATTAACGAGAGAAGAAAAGAGGGAAAAACACAGCAAATTGCCGAGGCAAATGGAGGGTTCTCGGAAGTCGCGTGACTCGACCGCTTCGGAAAGGGTATCGACGAAACGATTATCACGCATAACATACGCGCACACGCGTGTGTAGTTTAGTGTGTGCACACGTTTCAAAAGGATCGATATGTATACCGTATTTGGAAAATTCTCAGAATGACTTTACATAAATGATGATATTACTTTTACTAAAAAATTATTTTACTGAGTTATCATTAAATTAACATACAAGATACACGAAAATGACCAATCGTGAATTCTGTACCTAAAATAATCATTCATCTTTCCCCAACTTAACCCTATTAACCATGAGTAGGACTTTATTATTGCTCACATACTATGCATATTTTCCACTCGATCTTTTCTCTTGATCCTCTTTTATCGGATAAACAAACTCTTAGCAGATAAATAAATAAATACTAAATAAATTCTACTGAAACGAACCTTTATAAATCAAATTTCTACCCTACACAATAATACTAAGAGAATAATAATAAGAGTTAAGATTCCACATTTCATCAAATCGTCCAGTAAACTTGCCCAATTCGACAACCAAACTTCCCTATACCACTCTTGAACAGAGCGCTGCTACAGTATGCCTCTATAGACTTAGAAGCAGGTCACTCGATGGAAGTTGTAAATATCAGGATGGGCCAGCGTCGGGCGAAGCATCACGACGACGCACTTAATTTCGCCGATATGCAGAGCTCCGTGGTTGGTTCCGCTCGTTCCACGTGGAACGCCCCGAATTATTCGGACAGCCGTTTCGCCGATAAATTACGGGCACAAGGCTCAAGTCCTTAATTCGAGCTCGGCACGAAAGTTCGCGATCAGGCGGGAAATAATCGCGGAGACTCGTTGAATATTTATGCCTGTGCGTAATTGCACGTCTGTCTTCTTCCATGCGGGCCTATCGAGAATCGAGACTAGAGTTTGCTGCGCGGTTCGCCTCGCCGATTGGAAGAAACGAACAGATTTTAAAGGGTTTGTTTGAATTTGTCGAAATT
The DNA here is from genome assembly GCF_000188095.3 of Bombus impatiens. Taxonomy (NCBI): domain Eukaryota; kingdom Metazoa; phylum Arthropoda; class Insecta; order Hymenoptera; family Apidae; genus Bombus; species Bombus impatiens. Next base: position 398,544 of record NT_176502.1, read on the forward strand.
AGCTTCTGATTAACACGTCGCCTACCGCGCGTATTTTCAACGAAATCTCTCCTTCAGGCTACGAGTGCCACTGTACCAAGAGTACTCTGCTAGGTACTCTCACCAATATTTTAGATAACTTAAAATCTCTGCCCTAATTCGTTACAATGTCGAAAAGAAAAATGGAGAACTTACTTCTTAGTGAGTCAAACAGTGTTCGTTGATGACGAAATAATAAACTTACCTGTTACTTACTTTACTCAAAAAATTACAGCAAGAAAACATGTAAATATTAGAAGATTTAGAGAATTATTAGCTGCAAATTATTATGGTTACAAAATACAAAAAATCTTTGTCTAAAAGACGTCGAACGGACCGATCAAAGACACGGGCGAATTTAAAGAAGACAACTTATTGTCCAAATTGTCCCGACCAAACTCAGCTTTGTATAGAATGCTTCAAAGTTTTACATTCTAAATAATTTTCTTAATAAACCATTTTACTTTTATAACAATTCAATAGTTTTATTACTTCCTGTGGAATATCTTTTCAAATACCTACGACGATCCTTTACAAGTAGTCAAATAAGCGTCACCCGAATATGGATAACGCGGCCCGACCAGAAACTTTGCTGTCACCCGAATATGGGTGACGTGGAAGTCAACATGTTAAAAAGGAAATGAAAATGAACAATTTTTTGCGACAAAAAATCTTTTTTTTTAATTATAGCAGTTGTTTTTTATTAAGACATCTTTGTAAATTCTTTTGACATTGGATCGGGAGAGGAGTGGAATTTTTTAATGAATTCTACCTTTCAGAGTGGAAATCTATTTGTCTGAGGATTTAGTGTGCTTATTAACATATTTTCAAGTATATCTACTACCAGGATGAATGGAATTTTTTTCGTGCGAAGAACTGTAAGAATATTGAGTTGCAGATAGAAACATGTTTCTACTGTGAATTATACAAATCGTATGATTTATTGTTTCTTCATGAGTAACCATGTGTCCTTAAATAAATTAAGGAGTAGTATAAATAACTGACACTCGAGATGGAAACATCACAATATGTATCTTGTTACTAATAACGGCAAGTCCTGGAATTTTTACGAATCGAAAAAACTACGAATCTGCCGTATTTAAAAATAATTTTTATCCCTTAAATGTTCACTGTATTACATAAACAGACATTTTAAAATTTGGACAACGTGACAATAAGTTTAAAAATTCATTGCTATAGATGCTCACAGAAACTTATAAATTTACAACATAATTCTCTACAAATATTTATCCAAATATCGTTCCTGGAAAAATTCTGTATTTACATTATTTGTTCATACTGCAAACAATAAAAACAAATGAACGCAATGCATCACATCATCTACGATCAGTATACTATATGATATACAATTATTGCGACAACGAAGTAGAAAATATAAAATATATCTCTCCACTATTTCACACGATTCCCGCGTCTCTGATCACCGCTTGCAACATTCACGCGATATTTACATACATCCATTCGGGTAATTCATCTCAACCAAGCCAACATCGCTGACAAAATCCACACATGCTGGCGAGTCAAAAAAAAAAAAATCTTCCACGCGTCGTATCACAAACGACACACAGCCCCTTTTTTTACATTACCAACGTTGTGTTTCCCTGAACCCTCCAGGCAAAAGAGCCGAGCCGGTTCGTTGGCTCGCGTGAATTCATGCTCTTTCTCGACGAAAAGCTTCGAAAGAATAAAAAGAAAAAGGGGTTCGTCCTAGATGGGGAAGCGGAGGAGTGCAAAGGATAACAGAGACACACGTGACACAAACGTGTCCTAAGCTATTGTGGCCGAGTATAATGCAGCAGGCTCGTGCAAACACAATTTGTCGCGTCACAGCGGATAGTCAATCGATTAGATACATGATGCAGGGTGCGCCACAGGTGCATGTGCAGCACATCCGACCCAGGATTACGCCCGTCCCGACATCGTCTACGATGCCCCGTAACTTCAATGCCTAACGACTTGATCTCTCGTTCTCAATTAAACGTTATCACATTCCATACGATCGGTGTAATAATCATATTATCTTAACTACAGCTCAGCCAATAGATCAAATTGTAATAATTGTATCATTTTAAAGCGTTCCCAGATGCTAATTTTCGGAACAATCTGGAGTGGCAGAGAGATTAGGACAAACGCGGCTATTGAGAAGCAATTCTTGTATTTATTTTATTTTACTTTAATTATTGCATTTTATTGTCTTTGTTATTAAATCTTTGTTATATTCCATTTCAATTCTTGCATATATTTTTATCGTAATTATATATTTACAAGTGTACAATTTTTTATAACCGTACTTTTTTTTAGCTATAATTAATCGAGTTGTAACAATCGTATCACTTTAACGCATTCGTAGCTACTAATACTCAAGAAATTGTAAAGTAGAACATTGGAAGTTTATGAGATTAAACCAGATGCGGCTATTGTGCTTTTAGAAGGATAATTGTAAAATAATTCTGGTATCTACTTTTATTATAATTATATATTTTTGTAACTACGCAACGCACATTGTCTTAACTACAGTCCGACTAATTAGTACAGTCGGTATAGATAAAAAAGCATATAAGCAATTGGGAATTTTCTTTTCCACAGATCGAGAATGTTCTTTGGTCAGTGAATGTGTGGCAAACGAGGGAAGTTTTCAATTTGCAACGACGTCTCCCCTTTTTTCATGCGACACCCAACTTTGGGATAGAGTAGGCTTTCAATTGGGGTAAATACGAGGTGTAAGCTGTCGCGTAGGATCGATTTCTTTTAATTGATTGGTCGAACGGATAGGGGACAGGGCAGGCGGGTTGATGGTTGGATGATAGGTGGTGGATAGAGGTTATTGATGATGTCGCGGAGGCGTTCACGATAGGTCCTTTACGAAACAGATGTACATCGATCAATCTAATGTTATGTATACAACTATTTTCTTTTACAGTTTATATATTTCGTTATTATTTATATCTCACATAATTTGACACATAATTTGAAGAAAATCCTATTTTAACAAGACTGTTCTTAGTAGCTGAATATTTTCAATAATTACATATAATTTATATATTTACAATACAAAATAAAATTTCTATAAAATAAGACAGAAATAAATAGCGTACTCGATGATTGGTCATGACGTCTCCTCTCCTATATTGAACGATCTTGTCAATTATTGAAAGCTCTTGCGAAAAATGAATAACGGGTGAGCTGTTTATTGATTAAAATGGAGTGATTATACTTGACCTAACATAATTCCAGTTCCAGGCTACTACATTTTAACATAAATGGTATATTTATTATATATATCATATATCGTTAGATATTTTCTAATATAACGCGGCATATTGATACATGTACCTATGTAATTCCATGTTATAAACTAATGTTATTGAAACTCGTGTTTCAGCTGTGGGAAACAGAAGAAAGGAAATCAAAAATCAGCGTAGGTGATAATAACAAAATTTAACGAAATTTGTGAATACGAAACGTGAAATTGGCAAGAAATTAAAGAGCATGAGAAAAAATCAGAAAAAGACAAAGAACCCTGATGGAAACATGAACCAAAGAGTTTCGTTTGCCAGATACTAAAAAATTTTTTATTCGAACTGGTTTATGGCTTCATACAAGTATGGGTCACATTGTATAATATAACTATACGTATACAGGTAAAAACGAAATCAAATAACAATATAAAATATACTGTGGTCGTAAACTTACTTCCAAATTGCAATTAAACAAAATTCAGGAACGAAACTGTATGAAAACCTCGATGAAAAATTCTAAAAATTTTAGGAACCTCTTGTCTCGCTACGTGCTTGGAAGCCTCAGTTTCATAGAGGCTTCTTTACCAAGCAAGCCAAAATCTCGATCCGGCCGAAACTTCATAAAATTCCCGGCGCCATACACAACAAACCTATCACGTTCCTCGTGCAAACAAAAAAAAATACAACGTGTCCAGAGCGCAAAAAATTCGTTCGCCCAGACGAACCGGTCTCGCCCTCTCAATTTTCGCTCTTGAACCGAGAGGCAGCGAGTTGATCGCGTTGTTTTTTCTCGTTAAGCGGAACGAATCCCCAGAAGGGGTGAAAATACGAGGAAAACTTCGAACTACCGGCATTTTTCGCCCGCCACGCTAACTTTCCGCGTGGTGCATCGTTCAAAAGCAACTGGTGCAATTTCTTGGCCGGAACAAAAACTAGGAACGAGCGATTCTAGTATGTAAAGAGTGTACGCACGACCACGAGGGGTGAAATTAGCGTTTTCGCTTTGGTCGCGAAAGTTTTATCGGCGGGTATTCGCAAATTTCTCCCGATTGTTATTCGCCAGATTTTTGATTCCCTATCTGGGATGGGACAAAGTTGGCGCCAGTTGCAACATTCCATTCTAGGATCTTTCGAATACGTACGATGTGACGAAATGCAGGCTAATTCTCCTGGGTGATCTTTGGCATGCTGCCACGTGGCTCTTGGGATTTTTCATATTCTTTTTGGTTATTTTACTATCGTCGTTAAGAGGGCAATGATGGGTATCGCAAAGAATTTTGGATATGGAGATTGTTATAGCCGAACCGCAAATGTTTATGTATTTCTAGAATATTGAAATATTTGTTGGTTCTGTACTATCTTCCCTTCAATCGAATTGTTGATGTCAGAAGGCATATGATCATCGAATCACTTTCTTTTAAGTTGTTTAAGTTAATCTTACATAATACTGTTTATTTAGATTAACCCTTTTTCGTGCTGTTATGTTATGATAATTTACAAGTTCGTAGAATATCATAGCTTTGTTTGTCTTTTCCATATATTAACTGCTACCACTTTTATATTATATCATCATATTACTATATAACGTATTGTAACTCGTGTTATCAAATGTGATAGTTATTAATAAAATAGTTATTAATGGAATTTTAAGATTACAATTTCCGGAAGTTTGTGGAAACTTAAAACACAGACGACTTGACTTCTAGAATGTTGCTACATCCTTAACAGTCTATAGGAAAAACACTTGGGACGACTCTTCGCCACTTCCTAAGAACGAGTAATCCATCAAATTACTAACTCGGTGCACTCGACAGATATCGGAAAGGAATTCCATTTTTTAATTAACACTGTTTCGCATCGTGTCTCGATGTGTTGTCACAGAACGTGTAAAACACAAGAAGTACGAGAAATACAAGATGCGAGAAAAAGAAAAGGCACGTCGTGCAAGTAGGAGAGGTGGCATAATTAGAATTGGAGAATCTCTTGAAAAATCTGGTATATGTGAGAATACGTACACAATTATAAGATGCACTCGTATGCATAAACTATATTTTCCAATATTTGCAGCGGAGAATTTCTTGAAATTATTGGAATTCATTGTTAGAAGTTAAAAAAAGAGCAGTTCCAAAAAAGAAGAGAAGTATTTTCTGCTTTCCTTCTTAAATTTAATTCTTTAAACATATTGCATAAAGATTTTCTTGCTATTCCCGGAATTTAAAAATTTTATTACGAATTCTTAGCAAATTGTCTCTAAAATTTCACCCTAGAAGCTATATCAACAATAAGAAACGAAAAAGGAAATTTAATTTTGATTTGTTGATTACTGATGATTTTTATAAACATTGCTAATTTAAAGCGATACTAGTATTTTATAAGTCGATTAAAAATATTGCCAATTATATGTGCATTATTTGCCACTTAGATTTGAATATTCTGTCTAATAATGGAGTAGTTAATTTCTCATTTGATCTTCATATAAGTCAAATTATAATTGTAACATTGGTATGTAGAATAGAAAAATTCATTTAAATATTTATCAAAAGTCGTAACGACATACTTTACAAATATATCTCGCTTCATAGGAATAAGTAAATTTTATATTATAACTTTAATCGAACGTTGATCAATATCTTCTCGTTCGCATTATATTACGTCATATTATATTAATCGTACTATGTAATATAGTTATATGATATTACGCCACTTTTCTCGTTATAGTACATCACGGTATCAAATTTCCACGTCATAGCGAAAAAGTTACATATTACATATAATATATTTACAATTAAGTAATCAAATACTCCTGTAGAAAATTATGTAAATTAGTAGATGGTGAACGCGTCCCTATAATTTAACCAACTAGCATTTACATACTATGTAAAATTGTAGGTATTACCTACAAAGCAACCATATGTTCAATTTGAAGATTCCTTATAAACCGATGAATTAAACGAAACGAGTCACGTGGGTGCCATGACACGTACACCACGGAAAGTCGAAAACGTGTTCTGGACGAGATGGTAAAACGCGGCTAGCAGAAAACTCACAGCTTCCTCTTCCCTTGATTGTAAAATCGATAACACGCGAACACGCGACGATCCAAAGTGTTTCGTCGTTTTCCTCTCCAATGATTCACGTCGGAACGATTCCAAGGCATCAGCCATATGCCGTTGATTCTACTTTAATGGTAATTTATCAGACATCCCTTAAATTCTTTCTTTGTTAATTAAATTTCTTCCCCTTGCTGTGCTCGAGAAGAAAATTTCATCGATGTTTTCCTATCTCGTACTTTTATGGTGTATTTTCCTTTCTTCTTTTTTTTTCGCCCGTCACATTTTATACAACGAATTTATATTTCGTTGAGTGCACCCGGTTGTGTTTGTCTTCTTTTTCAATTTGAGAGGCTCCGTTGCTAATGAGGGTGATTTATTGTGCTCCAGGTGTGGTGTGGGTGTAATTAAGGAATAGATAGGTACGTGTGCAAGCTAATTATACTCGAGGTGAGGGGAACGAAGAGAGATATTCGGTTTAGGAAGTTGCAAGATTGATGTGCGTTTGATTTAGATACTTTGTTTAACTTTTTAATCACGTTACTTTCGCCGCGCTAAATTTGCTTTCTGAATTGTCCTTTCATTCGTTTGCGCTTTCCTTACAGAAAATCGATCTATAAGTGTTACCGAGGTGGCCTATAAATTTCTACGGTAAACATTTAGCTGATAAAATTTCTCACATAAAAATTTTCTGATATTTCTTCCCCGATAGTGATAATATCATTTTTGATAACCAATGTTAGATACTTCTCGAAAATGAACTGAGTAAATTTGCCTCCTAAATTGTTGAAACACTGAGCATCTAATTAATTTCATGCAGAACTGTTATAATTTCATGTGCAGAATTTAATTCTTTATTTATTGACAAACCATTCGTCAAAAGATAAGTTAATACGCAATTAAACAAGATTAATTAACCGAATGAGATTAAACTAACGTTCTGCGTAGCTAAAGAGAATACACGAAATAAATGAAACAGATGACCCGGATAAACGTGATGCGTTTAATTCAATTGACACATTTTGGTTGTAACTGTTCCCATTTCTACGCTTCTGCTTTGACACGCCAATTGAACTTGCAAATCGAATAATATCAGTGCACTCCACGCAACAAAATCTGCCGCTACGTCATAAAAGTCAAATCGAGCCCTAATGCGGGCATCAATAATCGACTTGAAAATCAAATCAAACCGATCGCAATCTGTGCATTTGGCACGATTCTCACGATGTCCTATCCTCTCCAATTTTCCTCGAATGCAGCAAAGCATTGTAATGCTAGCAAACCTACAAACGCCGCACGATCCAATTTAAGCCAATCCTACCCTCGTATCCAATATTCAAGATAAGAAACTCGATCGCAACAACGATGGTGATCATCTCAAATTGAAATCAATTAACGATGTCGTTTTTCCATGCTCAAGGTTGGAATAATATTCGTACGCGAGATGGTAATATTAATCAATATAATGGAAGTCCGCTAATTCCCAGCATTAATTTTCCCTAGAAAAGGGATGGCATGTGTTTCTAATGGACCATCGATTTGCCGTATGATTATTGGCGGTGTCCGTGTCACGAACCGCCTCCAACCAACCTGTTAATAGTCAGACGCGGGTGGAACTAATTATGAAGCATTCACGGTCGCGTGTATGCGTGCATAATGCTCGTAACGCTTGTCCCGTGTGTGAAATCTTCGGATTAAAATCTAGATTGGTCGTTCGTTTTCCTTCGGCACAAAATTGGAAATTTTATTTTTTATTATTAGGAATATATATTCTATCGGTGGGAATTTATTTTGCATCGGAAGGGATGGTACATATTGACCTAGGGATCGATATTTGTTATAAGGCAGATAGATATATTTCAAAGATATGTAATTGAAAAATGCAAAGTAATTGAAATACAGGATTGAATTTTTATAACGATATATCAGTATGTATTAGAAATTTATTACGAGCGTAATAATGAGTTGCTAGAACTTTATTTCTGTATCGAAAATATTGCAGAGGGATTCCAACGTTTAGAAATTTTTCAGAGATAAAGACACGATTTAATTTTTGCGAGAATTCAGTGCCTATCGATAATAATTTATATGTATGATGCAATGAATTTTTGTTCCTTAATTTTATGGCAAGTATGTAGCAACTAAAATGTTGTCCATTGATAATTATCGTACGATTCTTAGACCAATTTTATATCAGATTTTTAATGTAACGGAAAATAAATTCATCGAACTTTATATAAAAGTCAGCCAATATTACTCCGGTAAAATTCTAAAACCCTGTCTCACTATGTTATAAAATTTGAATCCCTCGAAAGTTCACCTTATAGAAAGTTTCGAGCCAGAGTCTAAAAAGGATCCATAGTAAAGAAAACTTGTGTCTTTTAAGATCGTAACCAAGATGTCCCCGAAGGGTTACGGATAAAGTCGAAACTATGTAGGGGACCGAGTTTAATTTTCGAAAATGGCGCGACGGAATCCTGCCCCTTACTATAAACCTAATTCACGTCGTAAAACTTGACACGTATTAGAGTCCACCTGTCTACTCCGCAATGTCAGCATTAAAAATGATTAAAACCGTCTGATGAATAGGGCAGAATGGTGGTATAGCGCGTTTTCTCGAACGAATCGGTGAATGGAAGAACGATTTATAAATCGAAGACGATCAATAATTCGACGCGGAAGACGTTTGGCGAGCAGCCAGAAGAAACTCCATTTGTTTTTGGTCAATTTAAAATTGCTTCAGACGTTTGGAACAGAAAAATTATAGACCTGTTCGAGAAAAAGGTCGCTTTTTAATATTATCTATATTTGAATTCATAAGGATTTTTATGTTTACAAAACAGAAAGATTTTTTCATAAAATAATGCAACTTTTTGACTAGAAAACACTCGACTTCTATGTGTACATTTGTCATAGAGCTATCGGTTCTACTTTTTAGAGAACTTCTCAATTTCTATAATTCTACACGTAATTTAATGAAATCAGTGAGACACACGAATGGCATATTTAAAGAATAAAAATAATGTCAGCAGATGTACAATGCTGATATGAGATTTGTCAAATGTAAAAAATCGTTGCAAATTTTTAATCGAGATTCTTTCGTTCACCAAAATAACGCAAGGAATCTTCCATAGAAATTCCAATTTTCATGGATGAGGCAACCGTCTTCGATCCATCGATCGGACACCATTCCTTATTTACGCTTCGCCTCATTCCTGGTGCATACCGTACGATCCACAGATAATTCCGCAGAATATTGTTATAAAGCCTTTGCATAACCTCAATCATCCTTAGAAATTGAAAAATCGAAAAATAAATAGAATTATCCTTATACGATATATTACTGCTGATTTGCCATTTTTAGGAATATCGATTAGAATTTTTACGACAATTCCCAAGCCAACAATTCTTATTATAGAAAAATGTTTATGTAAAAGTTTTCACCAGTAGATACAACTACAAGATTAGTATAAGCTATAATATTGGAAATATTGTATTAATAGATGTGTGTATGACTAAATTAAAATTATTCGAATAAAAAAGGGAAAACGTTTTTTTCGAGGAACGCGGTATCCGCTCCATAATAAACTAGTTAACTCGCAATTCGCCATAGCACTCACGAACTCTGACCTCGGCTCTCGAAACTCATTCTATATTCCAGCCAACGCTACATTTTCTCCGACTTATCATCTACTACCTAACGCGCTCTGTCTCTATCCTTCCTAACTCATTATCATTCCAACCTTGCGCCTACTTTCCGACGAGATTTACTGTCGCGTCCTCCTAAAATTCTTGGATGGCTCTAAACGCCTGCACTCGTATCCTTATCTCAAACGATTCCCATTCGTGAGATTCAGAATTCTCTGTCTGCAATTGTCTGTGCTTTATTGCGTATACATCGTTCGACATCCACATAGCACTGCCGCTCGTTCCCTTTACGTCGCGACACCTTCTCTTCACTGAAAACGAAATTCAACTCGATGCAATGCCAATTCTCGCCCCGTTTCTCTTTTCGTGACCCAGCATCGATCCCAGAAACAAAGGTCCACAGGGGGTTAAATCGGCAAAGGGCGTCCCATTCGTGGCGCAGAAGTGCACTTTCGCGCGCGGGTGGTCGAACGGAGCGCGAACGTGTTCAAAACCATTATCCCCCAGCCAGATAACGCTAGGGGTGGCATTAATGGAGGCTCGCGG
>NT_176502.1:409800-414597 GCF_000188095.3 Bombus impatiens
CCGCCTGAAAATATATCCGACGCTCCTTTTCCGCCACCTGCATTTTTCACTACACTCTCGCGACACACGTATGCACATGCAGCGCGCGGCCACTTACCCTCTTGCGGACCTCGGGCGCTTCAAACAGGAAACTCGCGTTTCTCCCTCTTTGTTTCTCGCCCCTTTTGGCGTGTCGAATCAATTGCTGAGTCTACCGTGTGTGTTCTATCATCGAATTTCATGCTTTTCCTCTTGTTACCGACCGTTCCGTGGCGTTGTCTCAACGTCACCATGATTGGAGACAAGCGTCCATGCATCGCCGATGACCGATAAACGCCCCTCCTTTGTCCCGTTGTTACTTACCTGTTATATGCAGGACCCTGTATTTTTTTTTAGTAGAAAAAAGAATGTTTCTAAGAGTGACTGAAGGGAATTTAATTTAAGGGGCGAAATTGGGAATTTTAGGATATTCTTGATCCAATTTTGTTTCATTTGCCCGAGAAGTAACTTAATTTTGATGAAATTATCTTTTTTGTAGGATTTGTCTTAGGTATTTAGATATAACTATAGGTGTCTATATGTTATGTTATTTTTTTAATAGAATGTAAAATGTTTCTAAGGGAATCTTATGGCATAAAACTGTAGAATTTTAGAATATGTTTGATATGCATTTTATTTAATTTATCTCAAAGGTAATTTAATTTTAATTAAATTTACTTTGAATGAGTATGATTATTCTTATTTATTCGTTCTGAGCTATCTTTCCACATTTACGTATAAATGCATAAACATTGGTAATCTGCTAATAATTATAAAGTTACATTAACTAGCTTAACTATTTAACGTTATGACTATGCAATTGGCTATTTGCGCAATTTTATATTTTTATGAACGTAATTAAGCAAATGGAATTTAAATAGAAATTTGTTTCGTCTACTAAATATCATAGTAATCGCTCTGCTTTGAATATTGTAGATATTTCTGCGTATTATATCAACTCTGTAGATTTTTGGAATCTTAAATTCTCCAAATGTGCATAAACATCTGCAGTTTATAACATATTCCCTCCTGGATAAGTATTTCTCTCTAATTTACGATTCTAAAATATACTTGAAAAACTTAGCTTACCGAAAGAGGTTTGTGCGAAACTTTTTCGAAGCTCGTTAAATTTCCACGGTACGCCAATTATTCAGCAATTGCGCGCTTCGAAGAATTTTAGCGTGTACAGCGGTATTGCCTGAGAAGGAAACGATAGGGTTAAAAGGAAGACGACATAATCCGGATTAGGTAGGGTGGTGCGCGTAAAAACGACAGACACATTGTTTAAATTAAATCGAGCAAAACGTGGCTGTCGGGAATACGGAATCCTCGAATAAGAGAAAGAAATTGACTTTATTTACAACTATACTTTTGGGAACCAGTGCCATTTGTTCCACACAGTTTTTCTCTATACCGAGTCCTCTTCTTATTTCACCATTTCACGTCCCGACCCCTCTATCCTCTTCTTATAATTAATTTCACCGGATTTTCCGCTTGTACATCCCTTTTACTTTCCCTTCTTACAAACGACACGGTTAATACACTTTCCATTAATCGCGTTTCAAGAATCTTTCTCTCTCCAAGGCTTGTATACGAAAAATGATGAACAGTACGTCGAATAATACGAATAATCGCGAACATTTTAATATCGTCATACAACACAATCGGAAACAGTCGACCTCTGTTTGATTTTAATCATGGAAATTAATTTTCATAGGTAAACTGCGAATGCTTGTATTTGTCATATATATTAATATATATCATACCGAGAATGACTCGGCAAATACCGCTATACGCGATTTTGTTTCGAAAATAATCGAGCTTGCGATTGCAGCTTAAATTCAATTTAAATTTCGTATCTCATTTTGTCAATTAAACTTGTTTAAATGGCGAACAAATTTCTTCTTCGTTTGGAAATAATCGTTATTCGTAACACCGATCTATAGATTGCGGATGTTTACACGTTTATAGCAAATTCAATGGTGTATATAATGTGCGAAAATAATGTAATAATCGGTGTTTTTAAATCAAAAACCTATTATGTGAAAGAGGATGAATTTACGTGAAAGAGTAGATTAACAATTTAGAATGACTTTCTTTCTGTATGAAACTTCATTTCTGAATAGATCGATGTTGAAACTTCGTCAAGTACGTGGGTATTTCACGGTACATTGTAAACGTTTTTCCACGCTCTTGAGACGAAAAAATATTTTGAAAAACGTTCATACAAGAGTAATATAAAGGACACGATTACGCACGTATACAGAAATGAGAGTATATTTCTAACAACTCTTACATTTATGTTAAAAATTTTTAAGCAAAGGATGCTTTTATTTCATCGTTCATCCCTGTACCACCTAATGTAATAAATTTGAACAACAGTGAAAAATGTAGACCGAAGAGATCTCGCGCGTAGGTGTATGCATGCTACACGAATTTTCAACAACAATTTATTCAGAAATAGAGCTTCGTACGAAAACTGATTGTAAAATTTTATGAATGAAAAAGTCCATTGTTAGTAAAATGTACAAAAAAATTTAGATTTGCTTAGATATTCATAATCCAACGAAGTATTTCTCTTCTTTTTTTTTTTATTAAAATGTTGCTACCGTCGGTCGTATTAAATTCAGCGTTCCTTCCTGGTTCGTTTCGAAGCAAAGGCACATTAACGCACGCCCACGTAAGCATCTGGTAATCGCAGCGTACACGCTGCAATTTTCGATAAACCGGCCAATTTGACGCGCGTAGATCCGATCGAAACGAGAAAACTCTGCCCCTTTGCCTAGACTTTTGCATAATTACACGGCACGTTAAATTGCTGTTTTCTTTTCAACGTACATATATATATAAAACTCCTGCAGCTACTTTTGATCTCATTTATACGCATCAAAGACACCGTAATTACTTAACTTTCGTCTAAAGAAAAATAATCAAGAAATGTGTTTTGGTATTTCTTTTCCGACGCACACATTCACCGTTGTTATTCAACACTAATATTTCAGTCTTCTTTCGGAACAATAACTACAAGATAATTTTTGTATCTTTTTTAATTTTTGCAATTTGTTTAGATATTTTATATTATTTTTCTGTTTTATAAATGAACAATAAACAGTGATACACGAATTTAATTACATCCGCTTCAAATACCAAACTGCAAAAAAGTAATATCTTTAAAAATATCCTACAAAAACGACCTTATATCTGGGTTAATTTTCACTTATAAAAGACAGTATAATCATGAAAACCATATTTTATTACGGATATTACGTATACATATAATCTTCAAAGCTACTGTTACCTTGATTTTGAACTTATCAAAGACAACATAATCACCTAAGAACGTTTCTCGGATTGTAGAAAAGGGAAATAGTGGAAAGGTAAAGAAAGAAAAGGAGGAGAAATAGAATCAGAGGTCTTAAAACAAATATCGTAACATCCCGAAGAAAATATCCACTTATAGAAGTATTATCTTTCTCGATAAAACGACCAGAGACTTCGTACATCGGACGATTTTACAAAGATCGATTGGCGTGAGATAGACGAATTTATCGGGATCAGTCAGCTTACCAGGACGAAAACTTCCGAAAACTTTCAGTAACATCGAATTTCACGTTTATTTCGTCGATCCTCTTTATCTCGACTAAAATTATTCTTGATTTATACAACGTACGAATGGAGGAAGATATGCTTCCGGTGAGATGGGCCACGATTATTGCGATGGTCGTTGTTTTCCTGGGAAAACAGAGACAGGTGGCAGGTCGGTTGCGTTTGACCAATGTCTTATGGCGAAATAAGAGGGTGGCTAAATTACACGCTATACGTTCTCGACTCGAAAGCGTCCCGAAAGCGACGCAGGGCTACTTAAGCGTCGTGTAGATATTTTTCTCGGAACAAGCTTGTCGAGCAATTGTTCAGGAAACTTTGAAAATTCTCGCGTGGAGCGCTGTCGTGCAAAAGGATCGTTCAACTCCCTTTCTGTTTGATAAATACGACGAGATATCAAGACTACCGAGAATTTTTGGCGCTAGATAATTGCGAAAAATTCATACGTGTCTCAGTTAAGAAAGAAAATTGAAAGCTTACGGAGAATCAGCGATAGAAGTTAGTAGAATGTTGAAAGGGAAAATTTGTTTTTATATTTGTCGAATTAAAAATACCTCTGTCTAGACCTAATTTAACGTTCCTACAGAATCATATTGTAGCTTTTCACTCACGAATAATTACTAATTAGTAACCCAAAACAAAATTACAAAAATAAATTCAAACAGGGAAACGGAGCAGTAGCACTAAACACTATCTTATACACAGAATGAAAGAAATGCAAAGATCTTAAACTAGTATAAAATCGTCCAAAAACGACTAAGACGAAGCAACGATCGATAGGATGGAAAAAAATGAGTGGAAATATCGCAAACCAGAAGAAGGGAATGTCATGGAGAAGCGTAAGGGGCAAAAAGGAAACGCTTGCAGAGAAAGAACTTGAAAAACAAAACGAAGAAACGGCGATGAAACCGGAAAGAATTGTGCAATTAAGAAAAAAAATTAACAGAGTAGCTGCGTC
The DNA here is from genome assembly GCF_000188095.3 of Bombus impatiens. Taxonomy (NCBI): domain Eukaryota; kingdom Metazoa; phylum Arthropoda; class Insecta; order Hymenoptera; family Apidae; genus Bombus; species Bombus impatiens. The sequence continues at coordinate 414,380 of NT_176502.1, forward strand.
CACTGGCAACGAAAATGGAAAAGTAAAGAAAGAAAGTAAAACACGCGACCTTATTAATATTCTTATCGTACGATGTCATGAGCGTAACGTAGCGACTGTCTAGTCTGCTTCGCGGAGGCCTCTTGATCCCGGTAATTTGCATAAAGGCACGTCCCAGAGCCGGCGAAACGATCAATCAAGTCGGCACGAGAGGAACAACCATTGTCATCCTTTCGACG
>NT_176502.1:415033-467034 GCF_000188095.3 Bombus impatiens
CCTTAGACGTCGACGACGATAGCAGAGGAATGGGGATCACCGTCTAGAAGCTCGTGAATCTCCTTAGTTCGTTCTGATCGACCGCAATCTACACCGGCGCGAAGCTCTTGCACGCCTCGGTGAATCTTAAATTGACCGCACTTTCGCGTCGAGAATCATATTAGCCGGTTAGAGCTTCCGCTTTTGCGCGCTTTGCCGCGTAATAGCCAGCTGTTTGCATGCAAATATGCCTCGCGGTGTATTTCGCTGTATACGCGTACGCACATATTGCACATGCACACTTGCTAACTTTGAATAGAATTCTCTTTTTCTCTCGACCTTTTATTCCTATTTTCATCCCTCTCATTTTCCTTCTGCTGCTTTTTCGCGCGAAGGTTGAGAATTCAAAGTGAAATTAGATATTAGTGTATTATGAGTTGAATATTCTAACGAGATTGTAGGAAATTGTTAAAAAGCTGTCAGGAATATGGCGAGGAAAGGAATGGTACTCGAGGGCAGTTTTTAATAAATTAGGACTTGGAATGGATTTTGACGTGTTTTAACAATGCATTTAGTTTATCGAATATTTTGTATAAATAAAATATACGGCAATGTAGTTATATTTGATCTTTCTGGAGAAATCTACAATTTTTTTAATCGCTTTTTCTTTATGAATTCTAAATCAAGTTTATGTATAAGCTACGAACTATATAGGTAATGTCTTAGATCTTGAAACAAAGATCATTGTGGTACTGATTTAGTTATCTTGATAACCGTGTCATTTTTCATCACTTATCTATGTTATATAACCTAAATCAAATAGTTCAAAATCCTTTTTCCTTGGCAATATTGTAGGTACAAAAATTAAAAAATTACTTTTCATCGTATAATTTCCTATATGCCAATGGTACCTGTAGTATAGAATTTAAGAGCAATTTCCGTTTGTAAATAATTACTAACAGCGTTAAAAGGTACACCACCAGTACGTCCATATTGTCTCTGTATAGGGCAATTTAATTGCCATTAGGCAATAGACATACTGGAACAAATAAACAATAACACTTTTTTTAACAGTAACGATTCTTACTCGAAACATAAAGTATATTTTTGTAATAAATATAACAAGAACATCTAGAAAACATATATATTCTTTATTTATTATGCAAGTTATCTAGGAATAAACAGAATTGATACTTTACTTGTAAATTTAATTGAACAGCACATTCGGTTTTCTCTACAACTAAGAGGTAAAGGCGTACAGGCTTTTGTACAAATACAATTGCTTTTCTGTCGAATTTCGACTGTATTAGTGCAAAAAATAGAAAATATTAGGATGCATGTGAATTATTGTACGCTTAAGATATTATAACGATCAAAATAAATGAAATTTTGTCCGAAGTTCTTTCTTGCTCCCAAAGAACCTGTTTGCCATTTACAGTGTTGCCTACAAGAAGCCTTCAATTAAGAACTTCACTAAATACAAATTGCGCAAAGTAATTTCAGAACATGCGTCTAAGAGTGTATAAAAAGAATACCTTCACATCTTACGGAATTTTACGAAATTTTGCACGCCTGTAAATTTTGAGAAATTTAACTGATTTAGAAACGATGGGCTCGAGAAATAAATTCTAAATTAACTCTAAGAAATGGTCGTAGGGATCGTAGAGATCGTAGGAGTTCCATAGAACTCTCGAAACAGATTCGACGGACCACAATATTAGAGAATCGCGTGGAAGCTCGATCGCGACGCTCTACTGTTTGGCATAGCTTGCAAATCTCCGCGTGCGATAAATCGCGCCCCATGGTCTGGAGCAAGTGAAGTGGTTAATTGAGGCTCCGGTGAGGAACTGGTTTTGGCAACGGGCCAAAGTGACTGATCGTACACGTGGAACAGAAAAGCGAAGGTTACTGATCCCGACGACTCGATAATTTCCCCGATCATACCATCTTCCACTCTTTTCCTTTCTTTTTATTTGTTACACGAACGTTTCGCCAAGATCTATATATACATACCGATTATTCCAATTTTTAAGTACAATATTCCGAACAAACTACTAAATAATATGTACGAATCATTTAAATGAGCCTGAACGTCACTTAAATCCATTTGGAAACATGGTCGAGTTCAGGAAATTATTTACAAAAATCTATTCGTGGAAAATTCGATGAATTACTACAACAGCGTCGTGTCGTTAAAATCGAATTTTCGGAAAGCTGTGAATAATTTCTGCCAGTGAAATTGTTGCCATCAGCGATCGACTGACCGTTTTCGTTTTAGCGACGTTTAATTTTAGTTACGATTCATGTGGAAATTGCTTTCCGAAGAATTACGCGATCTACGCCACGTCCGCGCGTTATTATACGACGCTTGATGAATTGCCGATAAAAATTCGTGAAAATACACAGCTCACGAAAGTATTTGAGCACCTCTGGACACCTGTTACGAATATATTACGTGCGAAATACATACTGATAGTTATGTATATAAATAATTATGCATGAAAAATTTTGAAATTTCATTAGCACCGTTGTAAGTGGACTACGGATTTTTATGCATTAATAAAAAACTCAAAGATGCAAAAATACAAAAGATATTCAAGGCGAAATAGTTGTTACAAGATTTAATGGCGGGAATAAATCTTTGTGTAAGTTAATTACGTCGATAAAAATATGAAATAGCATAAAAATCCAAAGTCTAATTATTAATAAATTAAAAACAAATTTGAAGATGTACTATTGCATAAATTAAATGGTATTTGGTACAAGTACGAGTATACCTATGTTTCACAGAGATTACACAAGTATTTAAAGTGCATTGTTTAAGTTGAATTAAGAGCTTTTACTGTAATTTAATAATACGTGTAATTTTATTTATTATTTGAAACATGAGATATCTTGGTATGTTTGAATAATTTCTTGCTCCGAATTAAATTAAATTGTAATTTTCTAAGATGCTTAACAAACCTCTGATATTTTATTCATAGCTACCTTCCTGCAGATTGCTCATTCCAACAACAATATTCTAGTTACATATAACTTGGAAAGCTTTAAAGTAAACGCAAACAACCTGCAGAATTCACCGGAATAGCGTCCAACTCTGCTATAATTACACAAATTTGTTTCACAATCACGACACTGTTACACACCCGAATAAATTTCTTCGAATCGACAATTTTGTAAAATCTAATATTTCAACGATTCCATATTTATAACTTTCTCCGTAACCCAAATTCAATTATTCGCAAGTAAAAAATAGATTAATTTTAATAAAATTGTAAATCTATATCATTCCAATTACCTTCTGCAAATATAGAGCTAAATTATAATTTCTTAAAATTTCGTCTAGTTCATTTTGGTTTCAGACCGTTCGTGAATAAGAGACGAATTACAAATCCCAAACCTAGCCCATACTAATTGCCTTCAACCATCATATAAGTATTGTACGACTTAATTTCTCCCAATTTAATCATCTTAATATTCCATTGCCCTTTTGAGCGTATAAACAATTTAGTATGCGCGCAGGACAATTTTACGACGAGTTGTTAAATACTTGATAATTTGAAAAAGCTAGAACTTTCGTGTAAAAGCTTTTTACCGCGCTAAGTGGTTCCTCTGAGGCTTACACGAATATTGAAGCCACTTAGTCCATGACAAACAACGCAGCGGACAATCAAGACATGAAAATTTCATCAGTGCAGCTTTCCGGAACGAACAAGAATAGATTCATCGGAACTTTCCCGTCCAGAAATACAAATCACCAGATATACAAGCAACTAGAAGCGTGGCTTTACTCTTGTTTACGTTTATTACCCCCGGTGTTGCAGTTTATCGTGTTCACTATTAATTTTCACAATCTATACTTTGTACGAACAAAAATAAACTTATGATTTGTCAAATTTCATCGAGGAAGTTAAATTACTGTATAAAATAGTATAATTTACCTCCTTAACGCACAAAGTTTTTTTCTGTTTGCTAATGAAAATAATTAAATTTCATTATAATAAAGAAGTAAAAACGAAGATGAATAGATGCTATGTGCTTTATAAGATATAATATACAGGGTGGTTGGTAATTGGTGGTACAAGCGGAAAGGGGGTGATTCTTCGGAAAATTTTTCGTTTGAGGCTTTGTTTTCGAGAAAATCGACTTTGAATTTTCGCTCGGTACACGTGCGGTACGTTATAACGGATCTCACTGTAGATCGTTGTTTCGATGGAAAAATTAAAAAAAAAATTTGTATTCTATATTTTCGACTTCTTTTTTCGCATAGAATCACTCCCTTTCCACTTGTACCATCAGTTACCAACCACCCTGTATATTTTCGTGTAATATACCATAAAATACACTGTTCTATGTGATGATTAAAAATATTTCTGTCTGTTTCATCGTGTTTTTCTTTTATAAATATTTTATATTGAAATTAAAAATTGAGAATTAAGATCAGAAAAAATATTGTATTATAATTTATTATTAAAATATTGATATCGAGTTTACGAAGCATAGAAAATATCGATTTTTCGTTCAATTTCCCAATGTTAAAAGAATAACATGATGTTTTCTCAGAACGAAGTCGATAAAATCATTCAACGATAGCAGTAACAAACGGGCTAGCTGCGATAAATAGCAACAAATAGAACGATTTAATCGGTGGTTATAAACGATCGAACTAAGCGGCTTATGCGCGGTGAATAATGATATAATTCAAATAAAACGAGGAAATCGTATTAACAACGAATGCATTTGTTGTAATCGTATACAGTCATAATCCCAAATCAGACGTATCATGTTATTTCAAGGACGGATTTAAACTCGAAGAGAGGGCTACTGAAACGTATAAAGAATTACAGTAATTTCATTTTTAAGCTAATTCCTCGATTTTTCAAAACTAAACGGAAAGCTAATTTTAGTAAAATGATATTAGACATATAAATAGTGATATAATAACAACGTAAAGAATTCTAAAACTGCTCTCCAGTAAAAAGTGGAAAATATAACTTAACTTCCAGCCTCTTCGTATGGAACCGTATAATAATACTTTAATTTATTTCAATAGAAATACGCAGAGGAAAAGAGAAAAAAAATAATTAGCCGAATTATCCTACATTTTAATAACGTAGAAGAGAAATACAATTTTTGGAAATCAAAATACAGGTGAAGTTTTATTTCCGTGATCAAATTAATTTAATATTCCCGCTCTCTATGTATCTCTCTTTCGAATCTATCGTTTCGATCCCATTGAAAGAAGGAAAGCACTTGAGATTTTTATTGATAGAAGGATTGAAAAGAGACGCGCGATTAATGAAATCACTACAATAGTAAGTTGTATTGTAAGTCGGCTTGATTCGATCTTTAATTTATATCCCAGTCGCAACGAACTAATTAGAATGAACAACTGTTAAATCCAGGATGGTTGCGGCAGCAGCCAATTAAACCGGGAAATCGAGTTAACCTCGTATTCTTATTTCTCTGTGCGGATATTGACTTACCTGAGATAAAACCGCAAGATTAAATTGACTTAACTCGCTCTCGTTCTCGAGGACTCGTGTATCAAACTACGTGTACATTTACATCGTTGCTGCTCTGCAGACGACGTAATATGTTCTCTCTGGCTCCATTCATTGAAATTTAACGCGTTATACGAAGTTCCAGGGCCGTCTTTCATAATTCAACTAATATTATTAGCGAAATTTTACAAGCGACAAATGTAAGTTATCAGCATCATAAATAGTCTTGCAGAATGTTAACAAGTTTGATAATAAAGCATATAACCAACTTTGGTAATAAAACAAACGAACAAGTTTATCACTGGCGCCAATTTTTCCCTAAAATATACCAATACACTAATAAAATATGAATATATACTAATAATCTTAACAAACAATCTATACTATTAATAATCATTAGACTAGGAACGCTTATATACTTGTATCAATATAACTAAAGAAATTGGATAATAGATACTCTACTTTGAATATTACATTATATTATATTTTTATACATTATACATTATATACATTCTGTACATTTGTGCATCTTCGAATTGCTCCAAAAATGCATAAACATCTGCAGTTTAATAAGCATAAAATAGATAAGGCTATCATTAAAAAATCTATAAAGAATACTATTAAACATCCTCCAAATTTTGCACTTGTTTTAAACCCTGTTCATCCGAAAGCACGAAGTGTAGCAATAAAAACCTCTTGAAACACAAATGGGAGCTGAACGAAACAAAATAAAAGTAGTCGAATGAAGATCCGATAGAAAGACGGAGAATTCCAGTCAGCAACTTGAAAACTCCACCCCTATTCGCGACTTGCGATACAGTTTGTCGAATAACGGTTTGTTATGCCAGCCAACCGGAAGATCAAGAGGTGTTATTCCATTTTCCGGTCTTACGGGCGCAAGTTTTTCCATTCCTGGTGTCTGCTTGATTTATAGCCACCCTATACTTTCTTGTATACAATAAGTATGGGCACGGGCCCAGCTTCTTCCATGTACAGTACTGTGCAACCTGATAGTCGGATCCAGATTGGCCAGGGTGAAGGACATTCCTTAAGCCTCGCACGTCCCTGGAATTCCCGATTCTCAGCTTTCTGTCTATCCCGTTCCTGCCAGCCTCGACTCCAACCATATTTCTTCGTTCCCCCGAATAACTAGAAGGGAAAAGGAACGAAGACGGAGAAGCATTGGTCTGGCAATCCAAGGTTTATCGATATATGGTGCAATTAATTTGAACGAGATAAGTGGATAACGAAATATGGGGCTACGGCGCGAAACAACCCTTCAACTGTGTTTGCAACGTATCGAGGTCTATTTTATTCAAACGTTGTATCCTCGTTTGATATAAACTCTGATCCGGGATAGGATCCCTGGTTTTATTATGAAATATCGCTCTTGTTTCGTATGTTTTCGACAGATCGATCTTTTTACGATATTCTGTCCATGCCGGGTGGGTTTTACGGGTCTGCGACGTGCTGAATTGATAATTTTTTTTTACTGATCTATAACTTGTAATATTTGGAAAATTCTGAAAATTGTTGTTTGTAAGAAAAATATATAACATTCGAAATGCAGCAGGTTAGAAAGATAATGATCTTCTCTTGTAGCTTCTATTTTGTATTAATGTTTGTATATTAGATGTATTGCATATAATATTTTTCTAACTTGTGCAGAGAGTATATCACTACCAGTATTTATAAAGTTACGATATTAGCATCTGAAGTTATGTAAAAGAAATCATGTCTAAATAATTTCTGACACGAAAGCTACTCCTGATTCGAATTTCATTTCTAATACAAAAAAGAGAGAATTAATTCTTACGCTATTTGTATTTTTTAAGTTGACTTTGGTATTTTTTATTAAAAACACTAAAAGCTTTATTTAATGCAAGATTTTGATATTACCATATAAAAATGCTATTATAGTCATTTCTAGATAGAATTTGAAATCCCCGTTTTTCTGTATAGAATATTCAATTACTTACAAACTCAATACCGGGTTTAACTCATTTTTGCAAAAATATTTGCACTTTTCGCACCAAATTACAGATTTTTACTGTCATAAAAAAGATATATACATTCAGAATGCAACACAGAACATAGATGAGCAGTCATTACAGTGTTAGTAATATACATACAGTCAGTATAAAAAGTATTCGTACAGTAATTAATTTCAGCAAAAATATTATAGAACAACCTTTAATTAACGAAATTCTAACAAATAAAAAATATGTACATGTTTCTACAAGTCTGCAGAAAAGTTCATAAAAATAATATGAGATATCTACATATTTTGCGAAAATATTAACAAATATCAGAAAAGTGACAAAAATATGTGCGTGATAAGTATTCGTACAGTTATAGTTTAATGAGAAAAATTAATAAGGCTTACCTAATATTTAGGAGAAGAAATCATATTATCATGTAAGTTTAATTATTTTAGTACTTAGGAGGGTTTCTTTTTTATCTTATTACGACTCGAAGCCGTCGTGATCTTGAATTTATTAAATTGATGGATACTTTACTTGAAATATTTTTCTATTCTCCTAACAGAATTCTCTTTAAATCATTTCTTATTGAAATATGGTGACTCAGTATTTTTCGTTTCAGGTGATCTAATATGTTTTCAACAATGTTTATATCTAGGGATTGTGAAGGTGTTTTTAGGTGTTTTTGAACATTGTAAGAATCCACGCTTTCGTATTAGTAGCATTTTGCTTCGGTTCGTTATCTTGCATCAGGACGAAATTATCTTTCAACCCCATTTCTTCTGCGCTTAGATTATTTCTTAAAATGTTTTTATACATTTTATTCTATGAAGAGGTAACGCTCGTTACGCATATATTATTACCATTTTCTACATATTTATTGATATCTTCATAACGGAAGTAAGTATGGCTTTTTTCTTCGTTTGAAAATTGTTCTAGGTACTTGTAAGAATATGTATATGCTTTTTATATCTTAAAATTTTCCTACCAAATGATGCTCTACAATAATTTTATTAAAGTTACGTACTGTACAAATACTTCTTACACCGATTGTATAAGTACGTGAAGTTTTTCATGATAAGTTGACTGCGGATTTCTATGCATATATAGAAAATTTGGAAGTATAAAATTATGAAAAAACACACAAATATCCAAAGTATAATACTTTCTATAATACCTGATAAATAGAACAATTTTCTAGCGAGATTCTACACTTTTTAATCATCTTCTGAAAAGTATGAATTTGTATCAAAATCTGCAATCTAATGATAAGCATCCAAATACTTTCATCAGCCACTGTAACTTCGTTGCAACTAAAACATATAGCAACGCTAATCGTTATGCTAACGCCAACGACTTAGAAGTATCATGCGAATAGTCGTTGCAAATGACGATAGAAGCGTGGACAAGTTGATAAGATCGTTGTACGAAGAACAGGACAGTCGTGAATAATCCAGGACGAATGATACAATTTGTCAAGCACATTAAGCGCGTCAACGCGTGTCGCGACTGATGCGTAATAATAATAATAACGAGAGTTGGCTAACGATGGTAATTTTTGCTTTGCAGAGGCCGAAGTGAGATCACCACGATTTACCGGCTCTGGTTGGCTGGCGTTCCCCGCTTTAAAGGCTGCTTACAAGCACGTCCAATTAGAACTGGAATTCCGGCCCGAGGCTTGGGACGGTATACTGCTGCTAGCCGGCGAGAGGGACGATCTTCAGGGTGACTTCATGGCCTTGATTCTGCATCACGGCTTCATCGAGTTCAGGTAACGATATTACTTCGTTAATCGCGGGTTCACCATCGTCGAAGCGGCGTTGCAAAGTGCTGCGGTAAATGTAAATAGTTTAGGCGGAGCGTAGAGTCCGAGATCGATCAGAGTTTCAGTGTGGTTCCCAATGTAATCGGGGTTGAGACGAAAAGGGCGCTGAAACAAGTTGTTTAAGTCGAATGATAATTGGAAATTTACGAACTTCCTGTCTTTTTTTATATCGTTGCGAGTTCATAGACTGAGTCTTTTGGTAGAATTTCAGTTTAAAAGTTTGGAAATTTTAAAGTTTCTTCGTAGTTTTTACAGGTAAAATTATTAGTTCAGAAATTTAGGACTTTAAGTTTTCATGCATACTATTATCGTAAAACTACAAATTCAATTCGAGAATATATTCTTGCTCTTAAATTCTACTGAAACTGACATATCTAAATTTACGTTAACCTATATATCTTTCGATTAAGTTATATCGTATAAATTAAATTATAGAAGTATAAATTTCCACGCGTATCCACAATCTAATCGTTATCAGTTCTTCACACAGTTCTTACAAAATTCCAATTTAAATTCGAAAGTAATGTATTCCACGCAAACTGACAAACATCTAAATATGCAACAATCCAGATACCTAAAATTATTCGGTCGGCGTTAGTACCATCGATAACGTCAATAAACCGCGCTAACTTCTGCAGTCCGCTAAATAATTGATTCGATGAAGATCGCGAAAACCAATGAAAAAGAGGAAACGGAAATCGAAGTCCGTGGCCGATGAACAAGCGCATCGATGGAACTCGATCGATCGGAACAGCATAACGAGTTGCTTGTTTGCCGCAAACTGCACAACCTCGTTGATGCTATGTATCACTGTATTATGCCAACTTTCCGCAACTTCCTCCAATATAACGGAAGTTTCCCTGGAAACCTCACTGCCCCATTAACGGTAGAACATCAAAGGAATAGCGCGAAACCACGATTTGCTTCAATTTACTGCGAGACACATTTGCTCTATCGGGGCCAGGGTGCGATCGATAAAGTTCGATGAAACTTGTCGCGAAGACGCGCTCGTCTACTCTCGAAGAATTAATTTTCCATCGTTGGAACGTCGGCAGGATACTCGCATGCTACTGTCGCGTACATACGGCTACTTGATCTACGTTTAGGCGACTCAAAGGACTTCCTTTCTTTACATTTGTCTTATTATACTGATTTGAAATTTTAAGAATATGTAAAATTAACGTATTGATTAGATATTATCAAATTATTAATCGGATACTTGGAAATGTTGCAAAATAGATTATTAGGAACGTATTCAATAGCTGTATCGACTTTGTAATTATTGTAAAATTGAATATTACGAAATGAATTTGAAATTTTAGGAATGTTTAAGATAGGTAATATATCGATCGACTATTATAAAATTATTGAATAAATGTTGTAAAATATTATGAAATTAATTACTACGAAATTAAGTTAAAATTTCGAAAATATATAAAATATAAAATACATGAGATCAGAAATGAACATACAAAATTTTAATTCGAGTGGCGCTTTAGGTCAACGATCAAAGGTGCACGATCAAAGAATAATTTGTCTAAAATCTCTCTTCATAATTAATTTTCTTCATTTCAATAAAAAATGTTAGGAGTAATAATTTTGGAAGTTATTCCTTTTTAATTCAGTTTATATCCGAGTCTGCTGCGAAACTTTAGTTCCTATTTATCGTAGCGTGTACTTTGCTGCGTTTGCAGTCTGCTTTTAAAAGGATTTTTAATTATTCGTGGGTTGTTCGCGTGTGGATTTCGTTTGGGAAATTTTCGTTCTCGTTTGTTTCGTGGCCCTACAACAAGCACTGGAAATAGTGAAGTGGCGAGAATAGACTTATTATTCGTAATGATCACAAGGAAGTCAAAGAGGTTCGTGAAGATCGGAGCTTTGAAGTACGGAACAAGAGAGCTGAGGATAGAGAAAGTGAGATTGGAACAGGTGCAATCGGAAAAAATGATTGGATTTTCTCAAATGATGTTAATTTAGTAGTGTATTATATAATATATAATAAGATAACAAGCCAGAGAACATATACAAAATATAAAAAAAAGAAATCAGTATATTATACATATAAATATATACAGAAAATATGCCAACAATGAGCATATGCGTGCATAAAAATCTACAAAAAGCGCATGAATATAAATTACAAATTACAAATTTCGTAATATGCAAGATACTATATTTTTACAATTTCCAACTCGAACAATTTATGTCCCAGACAGCGGAACAATTTACATTTAATGAATTAAATCATAATATAAATTGAACAAATACTAAAATAAATTGATAAATTAAACGACTTAAATAATAGATGAAATAAATGCAACTTATTAATAATTAAATCCTTGTATTTAAATCGAACGAGGGAGATTCCTACGAGAAACGAGCAACGACTGCAATATATCGTTTGATTTCAACTCGCTTTAATAATTCATATCGCAAACAGAAACAATTTAAATGTGCCAGTTAGAAACAAACACATGAAATAATTAAAAAACTCAAACACGCACATTAACTGACAGTTATTAATGATTGAACTTCCAAATTTCAATTATAGATCAGTCGCGCTAAATAACTTGAAAAATCTTTCATATAAGCTCATCCATCGGTAAAACAATTTCCCGAACGAAAATTCTCATGAAAAACGATCCATGCTCTCGCATCCCGCTGACAGAAATTAAAATAGTCTTACCTTCTCACGATAGCCATTATCTGAATGAATTTCACTTCTCGTCACGTGAAAACTAGCCTTAAGACCTCGTTAAAGCATCGCGTTCGCCAGCAGTATATTTCCCTAACGGTGGAGGAAGGAAACGTGAGAAAGTGAAGAACTTTTCCGGAGCTGTTCTTCACGGCATACGCTGTTCACCAGCCACTATAACATCGGTGTCGTCGTTTGAATGCGTCGTTTGACGCGGTCGTTAATTAAGAATTCCGCTCATAAGCTAATTTTTCGTGCACAGCTAATAACTCGTGAGTAGTAGCCGTGGCCGGGGGCCGATTTATGAATTCGGAGATTCGAGTCTCGCCCGGAAGTTCGCCACGTCGACGTGCTGATCGTATTTCCTAACGCTAGCGTTGTCGTTTACCGTTCCAGTCGAAGTTTTCATTAGCTACGGCTTACGAAGCGCTTTGCAAACTCCGTTTGCGAGAGTTTTTCACTGGAATACAAGGTGTTACATTTTAATTTAAACTCTACGTCTTTGAAAATACCCGCGGAGTTAGGAAAAATATTTTCTTCCCAGTGTAACGCAACGTTCTTTCATGCTTTGTAAATTCTGTTGTAAGAATTTCTCTCTCGAGAATAGCGCGTGTCCCTTTAATTTAAAATTATTAATTAGGAAAAATATTCTTTGAAAGAGTAGCACGATTATTTGGAAACCTGCAATTTTAGGCTTTAGGGACTTCGAACGTTGGAAAGTCTACTACAAAAGTTTTTCTTTGCGCTGTACGACATTTTATTTCTTCAAAAATTTGTTGCCTTAGAGATTTGAAAGTTTACTAAGAATTCGTTAAACCGTTTTAATTTAAAATCTTATATACAAATTATAAATATACAAATTATAAATATTCTATCCCGATTTAACGTATATTTTTGTCCGAAGTTTAGAACAATTCATATAGATTTGAAACGATTGCAGAATTTAGAAATTGTGGGTTTTGAGAAACTCCCTTACCAGAATTTCCCTTTGAACATACACATATAAAAATGTCTGTATAGTTGGCAAAAATATTTTAGTGTGACGTACACACATTGTTTCGTTAAATATTAAATAAATTTCATATCTTGAAGCGCGCATCCACCAACTCAAGAGTTAAAAAAAGTTTCTAGTTAATTATCGAAATAACCGCGTCGAAAGAATCGAAACACAGTCTCTATAGATATTTCGTTTGAATAAAGAGCGTAATTTATTCAACGTTGCCGCGATAATCGTTCATTGTTCGTCGATTTCGTTTCCATAATTCATTAACCGTGTATCAAACGATTGATCGTGGAATTCATCGTTCTGCTGAACATATATCAATGCAGAACATCGAATGCATTAATCAATCGAAGAATTGACAAAACTCATCTGAATGGCAGATGAAAAGCTAAATCAAGCTTACTCTATCTCGATCGCTAAAACGCTTTACGTTTAATAATCGACCATTATCAATTCCTTCAAAATCGCAAAATTTAAGATTTCGTTATTAGAAGTACTTCTAACGTTATTGTGCGGTAACAACGAACCAAGTGTTTCTAAAAATTCCAATTTTATAATTTTCTAAAACATCCATTACCTTCTATTGAAAGATTCATCATCAATTAATCAGAACCATCAAAGTTTCATATCACGATCAGTTTTATCATTGGCAGCGAAATATACCAATCCCTGCGATATCTGTAAGATTCAATATTTCATCACTGGAAACTCGCTGATAAGAAATCAAGCATTTCTAAAAATTCCAATTTCTTAAATCTCGTTCAATAGAATATCTGTTATTTTCCATTCCAAAAATTCTTCACCGATTAATTACATTTCCTGCATCAAAAATTCTTAATCAATAAGTTGGAACCATTAAAAATCTCAATATACAAGCCGACCTGTCACTTACAGCAAAATATGCCAATTTCTATGATATCTTCAAGATTCGATATTCCTCCTTTAGCGACACACGCCCAAGCAAATGTGTTAAAAAAATTCCAATTACATGAATTTCATTTTCCGAAATATCGAAAAATCTTCTATTCGAAAAATTCTTCACCGATTAATCACAACCACTAAAGATTTCCATCCACAAAAATTTTCAGTCAACCTGTTATTAATCACACTTGCGCACACAGTTCAGTTCGGTCACAATATATCAGCGATATAAAGTACCGTCCTGAGTAGAAACGGCGATGATTTGAGCGGGCGTCGCTTTCAGATGAAATGAAATCTTCTCGCAAGCCAGCCGAGCCTGAAAGAAGCATCCGCGTGATCCTATATGCGGCCATGTAGTTACCGTTCGCTTTCAACGTTGGAACAAAATCTCGCCGCCCGAGTTTTCCGGCTTACCTATCCAATCTGAGTGGTCTTTTCTTCGGTTAAGCCGCGTGCACGTATCCCGTCGCTGCGAGGCTGTGTCTTTCGACCAGGATGAAGGGAGGATGGGGTTAGTCAGACGAGGATTCTCTCTCGTCGAAAGCTCAAAGAATCACTTTCACGTACACGGATGTCCGCATTACGGTTACATGCACGGTCGAACGACGAGCATGCTCGAAACGGAAGTAATATCGCGTGAGCCGAGGATCGGACGAAAATAGAAATTGGGTCCTGGATAGTGTCCAAAAGATTCTGTTAAAGAAACCGCGTGGATTCGCTGCTGTTCTCTTTTCTTCTCGCCCGGTCGCGTGAAATATGTGTTGGGAGCGGATGAAACTATTTAACACTTGACCTGCTAAGGTATACAGTGGCTACAAAAGGTATTATTTGTATAGCAAAGCGTTTATTATTGCGTCTACATACTGGATATATAATTTTGTATCATTCAGTAGTACCTTCGTATGGTTGCAGAGATTTCGTACTGTGGGAACGAAATATAATACCTAATGAAAATAATGCTTCCATAGCTATAAAAAATCTGCCCTATCGAAAGAAAATTTCCAGTAATAGATAAGGGCACGTAAAAAAAAATTTCAAATACAAAAAAGCAGACGCTACGGGAAAATCATCGTTTAAATGAAAGGAAACAATGCAACATAAAATAATGCACGGAAAAGATAATTTTTTTAATAAAAAGAATAGAGCAATAATGCAACTAAAAAATGAATTAGAAAGAGAAACAGAAATGAATTAGAAAGAGAAACAGCAGTTAGGGGGCATTAAAAAGAAAATTCAAAGATGACAAAGATCAGCTGAATAACGTCAGAAAAAAAATTCACCGATAAAAAATATCCGATCGATCCATCGATAAATAATCCCAGCTATGAAGAACAAACAATGGAAAGAACGTCGAAAAGAGATTCAATAGTGAAAATAATTCCGTCTATCGCAGTTCTTGCCCACGACGTCGTTCGCGTGGTCTACTAATGTACGAAACAATCTTTAAGCAGGCAAATTTTTATGAATGAAACACCTACGTATCGTTCTTACTAACAGTTATCCTCCGCAGCAAAAATTATTAAATTGTAAAAAGGTTCTTGACCTGGGAGCGCATACAACTCAGATGCCAGGTTATTTCTCAGCTTCTACAAAACGGATCAAGATGAAACATCCTATTTTCTTTCCTAGACACTAGGCTATAGATAGATAAAACCTCATCAAAATATGTTCAGTAGTTCTTACGTGATGCGAGTACAAACGGACAAACAAACAGCAGAGGAAAATTCCAAAAATTAATTTTTTTGATTCCATAGCTTCTGAGCTACTCGTGCATTGCTGTTTCTTTTTATTATTTAATGTGCAGATACAACTTCTATTTTATCATATGTATATAGATAGCGCAAATTATTATCAAATCAGCATAATACCATAAAACAGAAAAAATAAGAAAAAGCTATAAATATAACAATATAAAAAAAATAAAATAATACCATACATTTACCAAATTTCTTGGCTGTTATGCAGAAATAAAGAACACATTTATCTATCTAGTATCACCATTAGTATGAAAAATAGAAAAATGAGAAATGTAAGAAAATTATCTTAACTCCTTACTCTTTGCCAAAGTTATCGAACTCCTAACCAAAATTACAATAATATCTACGAAATTCCAAAAATACTTAATCGATCATAAATTAATTACTACGTCAGCAATCGTGATTCACCACTCATGCGAGGCATGTAGCCACAAGTACGTGACTTCTGTGCAATGACGCGAGCGTCGCGAAAATGTCAAGTGCATCTTGCATACCGGGGTCACCATATCGCGAGGAAGCATTCACTCGAACAAGGTCAGGGTCACGACCCCTTGCGATCTTCGCCACCGGAGGAATTTTTAATTATTTCGCACACATTTTTGAAAACTGCCAACAAGGCCAACGTGCACGACTTTTCGAACGATAAAAATCGCCATTTTCTCCGCTGTTTCTGCTTTTATCTTCGTACTTTAAGGGACACTAGATTCTCCCGGATATTATCTCGCAACAATGGCCGGAATTGAATTTCCGCCTTTTCGTTTCGGCTTCGAGTATCCTATGGCTCGCTAATCGGCTTTTCTCACGATCGCTACGAATGCAGAATGCATAGTGTAGCTTGCGTCGCTATTTAATTTAAACCATTTCGGACCACGTATTCGTAATAGTAACAACAACGACCCGTTGTCACGAATATATTTTTTAAATGCCACTTTGTATGGTGCGTAAAAAATAAAAAACTTTGAGATATATGTATATTGCAAGGGAAGAAATTCTGTTATGCTAAGCTTCCGGTATAATAACTGCACTGGTATAGTAACTGGTAAACTGCACTTACAGTTATGTGATTTTATATCGTTCTCTATACGCGATTCTTCTATTCGTATTTTAAAAATTGTGTGTGCAAAATGTTTGCAATGTTAGGCATCACAAATTATTTTCATTATTTGATTAATTTTTATCGTAATACGAAATTAAGTATAATAGAGAGTTTAATATTTTTTTTACTAATGACACTTCGTCTTTTTTCTTTTCCCATTCTTATTATCTGTTTCTCACAGGAGGAAATGCAAATTTAGAAAATGTTATTCAATAAATAAGATAAAATTTATTGACTACCAAATGAGAATGTACGATATTAATAGTTAATATTCATCTCGAAAAGATGATATAATTAATTATAAATTCCAAGATACATTTTAAAGACTGTGTCACTATTATGCTGTTTATTTTTCAATTTATGAAGCTGATTGGTATAACTATCAGAAATATAGGGAATTGTTATATCCATAAAACAATATAGGCCTTATTCTCGTTAGATTAGAATCAAAATTGACGAGGTACTTGTGGTCAGCCTTAAAACTTACAAGTAGCGGACGCGTGCGGTAAGCAGCGTGTTATTAATTACGTGCTTCGACTGTGTGGGATTAACGCTGCAGTCAGCGTAACTCGTTAAAATTTCTCATTACCATGTCGTTTACTCTCCGACAGTGATAATTACCACAACTTAGAACTCAACCCCTTGCCACCGTGACTAAGCACGCTCCTTTCTGTCCTTCGTTGTTCTCGTGCAGAATCGTTTCGAAAAATATTATTATTGCAACGATAGATTAATAGAGACAGATAATTTGTTATGCATAATTATTTCAGACGTGATTATTAATTATTCTCGGATCGTTCGAATGTAAATGAGGTTAAAAGTTAGAAGTATAAGACACTTTTAATCTTAATTGCTATGATATGGAGATACGTCTACTATAATAATAATAATAATATATATATATATAGTAATAATGTATATTACAAAGTACTCTATTACAAAATTTAGATCTGAACTTAAGATAATTACTGACATTATAAACTTAAGTTAATTGTCGGAGTTATAATTATGAAGCTCAACCTAATTCATGATTATTAAAGATTTTTATAATGTTTGAAATAATCCAAGTTATCGTAATAATAGTCAGGAATTACAATTAAAGTTAAATAAAAAAAACTAATAGATTAATAACGAACATGATCGTGTGCTTAAAATGCTATCCAAAGTTTTTTATCTATTAGAATATGCATTCTCTTTACAATATCATTCCTATGGAAAAACGTTTAATTAAAATTCATACCACGAGGAGACATTTACGACCAAATTACCAATTATTCGAATAGTTCGTAAACATTTTGCCTCGAAGGCAAAACTAAACCCTGGAAGTATACCCTAACAAGTACAATGGTGACCCCTCTAATTCTACGCTTTATAGAACTCCATTAACGCTATACCGGGGAAAATTTAAATCACGCGAATATGTGAATGTTGCAACTGTGAAAATACAGTTTAGATGGTTGAACGTAACACGACTTTGTGAACATACTTTGTGAACAACCACTTCAAACTAATACACACCTATTCTGCTTTCTACTGGAAAGTTACCAAAAATATAACGAAATCTCTCACAGATTGCTTTTTCAAAACAATTAAAATAAAATAATTGAAGAATGAATAACATTTTACTGTAGCATTTCAGGATTAATAGCAAAATTACTATACTGATGAAAATGACCAATTCGTAATTTCTGTATAGAAATTTTATAGATTTATTACGGTGCATTCTTTTTAGAATTTAAATAATTTTTTATCCGGTGTACGTCTTGTTTTCATTACATCATACATTTTTCACGTATCTTTCTTTTTATTTCTTTCGTATAGTACAATAGAAGGCTGTTAGAACTATCTCTAATTAAAGAAATAATATCAAATATTTCGTTCCACCCCACTATACACATTCAACCAGAGAAGTATAATAAAATCCTAACAATTCAAGAAATCGTTTCGGGTATAGTTAGCATCGTAATCGGTTTAACATTCAATTTCTGGTCGCGGCGCTAATATTCTTGGACCGTTTCCATGACATCGGACATTATCGTTGTACCGGAAGGAGCGAAAGAATCGGTGAAGACAATGACGGACATACGGCATTCTATCTACCATATACAATCGATGCATTGCACCGTACGCCGCAAACGAGTAATTGCAGCGTCAGGTCGCATCGTTTCGTTTTAACAAATTCTTCCTCTCTTCTCATCGGCAAAAATTTCGAGGATATTGGTGAGAACTCGCCTCGCGCGAAGGCTTGCTCGTCATGACTATTAATCTCGTGCTTCCAACCTCTGATTGACGTCCCTGTTATGGAATAGTTAATAGATATAATGCTTTTTCATTCTCGCGTCGACGCGAGCGTAAATTCTGTATTATCGACTCAGCAGATCATTGTTTAAGAATATCGCGAGATTGAAACGTGGGATTAGCTAGTTTATACATTGAAACGTGGGATTAGCTAGTTTATACATTGAAACGTTCAAATTGAAAATGATCGATCGATTATGGCAATCGAAAATCGTTCAATAATTTTTAAATATTGTTCCGTGTTCCGTTTTGAATTGGGAAAAGTTTTTCAAACGATAAAAATAGTAATTGCGTGATGGTGCGCATAAATTGCGCGCATTCCAAGTGCATAAATGGATTTCTAAATGTCTCGATTTATTATGAGTATGTATAGAAATGTATTTTAACGTTCGAATCTGTTGGAAGTACAGAAATATTTTGTATAATATAAACTTTTGTAAAATTCAGCTTCCTATTCATAGCCACAAATATTTTATTTTTTGTATTCATTTGTGGTATTTAATCGTCTTATGGGTGAGGATACAAACTTGCATTATAGAAATCAATACCTTGCACGTTTAAAAGATCTCCAGATGTGTATTAAGAATCTATCAAAGTGTTCGAAACTGTATATTTTCATAAATTATATGAAATTCACTTTAATTTCATCTTTAATTATCCGATGCTTCGACTGGAAAAGTTCAAAGCGCTCGAAAGACTATTTTTCACGATAGAGAAACATGTTTCAGATTCACGTACCACGCGATTCATTATACCGGAAATAAGTTTTTCTAACAGTCTACGAACGATTTTTGCACCAATGAAACCTTACAGATCCGTGTTTGAGATACTGGACCGACTTCTTACGTTTCTCTGTTTCGCGGGAAACCACACTTCCTGCTGGTAGATAAATGGCGTTACTCGAACAATGAGGGATACGTAATTGGAAAAATTGAAGTGAAACGTTGAAACAGAAGAAAAATCGAAGGCAATAATCGGATAAGAATTGCAATCTTTTTGACAATCGAATAAAATTCTTACTATTTCATGACTGTATATTAAAAATATATCGTCCTATCCATGTTCAAAAGGGAATAAATGCTTTGTTCGTCTTTAATTCCAAACCTATAAAACACTTACGATCGGAAAGCTTAATATTCTGTCACAAAATTTAATATTCTGTACTAAAGATTACACAAATGTGTAAAATGTATAAAATGTGCTAAAATGTCATACATAATCTCACGATCTCGAGTTTTAACTTTTCTCCCAATCTACATTATATAATTATATATAAATCATACAAGAAATTATGATACAAATGCCGGGAAAATATGCTGAAATCAAATTATTATGCAAATATTGCAGAAAAATTTACGACACAGATACCAAAAAAATAAGCTGCAATTCTACGAGACTTTTAACATTAAAACAAAGTACATATTATGCATGAATCAGGGAAAAATCTATTACATAAATATCAAAAAAATAAACTGATATTTTACGAGACATTTATTGAATCAAATATTCTTACTCAAATAAGGTTTACGCATAAATTTCACGGAAATTTATTATTTCATTGCAATAAGCAAAAGTAACGAGATATTGATATTTATTCGAAGGTTCGATTGTGGGAGCGGAGTCGGCACAGTTAGAAGCACGCAAACAGTGAGGCTGAACGAATGGAACACCCTGACCGTCTACAGACATCGATGGGACGCCTGGATTCAGTTGAATCAAGAGAAACGTGTCGAGGGAAGATCGAAGGTAAGAATAAGTTCAATGATCTTCAACGAGGCGTTACGTGTTGGTTAAAAATGGAACGATCGATTGTCGATTATACGGGGAGAAATTTGTCGACGTGACACGCAAATACTTAATCGCGATCTCGTATTGGAATTAGGATTGTCAGCATTTATAGAAACCAGAATTGAAATTGATGATCACTTCCAAAAGACACGATGAATAGCCTCACGAGTATGCAAATGCGCCAATGACTCTTGGAAACTCGACGTTTCGAGGATGATTTCAGAAGAAGGATAATTGTTAGAGGATTAGCTGAAGTAGCGCTGAAACGAAAAAGAATTGATGAAAACAGTATGAATCGTTTCATATGATTATATAGAGTGAAAATTACTTTCCGAAAAATAATTTTTTAAGACAATTTTTTTAATTATCCGAAGAATTATCAAATGTTATTTTGAAAATGATATAATGCTAAATTTGATAAATTGTAACATCGCAGAAAGCAGCTTCATAAGTAACATTTGGACTATACTTATTTTACGAATATAACATAAACCTCAAATTCTAAAGATTACTCGTTGCAAATTTATTCATTGAACAGATTTCATGAATCTATTGTATATCTTTATATATCTTTATATTTTAATTACACTTCAAAATCTCAGAAAATCTATAAGTAAAATTCTGCAAACGATATATTTTAAATTATAGTATATTATCACATGAAGCAACTTTATGTAACATTTCAAATTTCAAAGATCATTAATTAAAGATTTATTTACTGACTAAATCTATTATAGTTTATTGATTAAATCTCGAAAACTAAACTTCGAAATCTCAGAAGATAAAAGTTATAAGATAAGTAAACTTTAACAAGCTATCCCTAATGAGATTACAATTACAGACTAAAAGGAAGCATAATGTAGATCGGCATTTCCCGTTTCAATAAAAATTCACGATCGATCGTAGAGCAAGGATCTCGCGACAAATTTCCATTGACAGATATAACCGAGTTGTGCCGGATTGTTGCACAACGACATCTCGTATATAAATCCGTTTTCCTCGGCGTAATTTTCCGCCAGTTAAAAGGCGGCACTCGCTTAGACGTTTCCCTTTAAAATCCCGGACTGGCTGACGTCTTTGGTAGAGGGGCGAGCAAATCTTTTCACGACTCACCATGTATTCTTGCCTCAGTGCACGCCGACGTCATCGTTATTCACCTGCATGCAATTCCATCCACGATACAGGTTTCCCGACGAAAATGTTATTTTCCAAGGAAATTGTCCGTCTAACGACCACCATGCAATTTTCGATTATTCCTCCAGTTTGACTCAACGAGAATTTTATATTATTGTACTGTGGCAGCACCCAACAGCAGATATCCCACCACTCGACACTAATTAGTGTCGGACGACGGCAGCGCAGTGGTTAGCGCCTTAGGCTACGATCGTTCGGGACCCGGGTTCTCGAATCCCGGCGACCGGAGTCCGATTTTTCTTCCACGCATCTAAATTAGAAGAAAAATAGCTGTACCCCATCAGCGACATCTACAGCCAGCATCTACACAATCATTACGGACAACACTTACACCTCAGTACCTTAACTCTTAAAATACTTCAATTCTGTATTTTCTTGATCGTTTGCCTTATACTCGTTTCTTCGTTTCCTAATTTAATTCTGTATTACGATGGTCTGTGTTTTGAAGGTTATTATTGATTGGCGAAAATATGAGAATAATATCGAATTTGACAAAATCATGGAAACAAATTCGAAGAATGTTATAACCGTGTTAATTTTTCTTTCCGCTTTACATAATACTTTACTTTCTTGTTTTATGGTTTATCGCGGTATGTTTATTTTTATTTCTTCTTTTCTTTAACTTAATGGGCAGATATATGCTCCATGTTTTGAGGGGACTGCTTTGTTTGCTTGGAAAGTATAAAAATAATAGAAAAACAGAATAGTATACGGATGAATTGGAGGAAAATTTTATGATCTTAATTAGCATCTTATTTTAGACTTATTTTCGTTCGTGCATTTTTTATTCAATTGGAAAGCCTGCGCCGTATTTTGAGCGAACAGGTATTGATTAGTTTAGAATTATAAGGAGAATATAAAAATTGCCGAACGAAGGGAGATTTTTTTTGATGACTCTGTATATCCTTGTCTCGTTTCGATAGCTGATCGACTAGTAATTGCTACGACAATTTGTTCGACGAATTGATAAATTGCTTCTCGATTTCGAAGCCTCAGTTTCCGTGAAATTAATATTTCGTAATGTTTCTTCATGATATCTCTATATATAATTCTGATTTAAAAAAAAAAGTACGAAAACAATTTCAAATTATTCAACGATATTCACATACAGAATGGCCAGGGGGACAAATACATACTGGAAATAAAATATACGATATTCAAATAAGACTACAAACGTTCGATTGGTGGAGAAGGTATCTCAAAAGGCAGGCGACTGACGAAGAAAAGAACTAGGTCAGCAGTGATCTACAAAGGAGACACAACAGTTCTCGGTAATCCTCCAAAAGGGCTCAAATAACTGCAGATCGATCCAGAAAAAGTAAGCTAATTACAACCCCCTAATACTGACAAGAAAACTGCATATATCTCGACACGTGCGATCACCGAAACAAAGTATTCTTTGCAGCGATGCAGAAGCCATCGAGATGAGATCAAAGAGTCAACGGAATGGAGTAGACAAAAATAGTTGATCGCGTCGGCAGTGAAATTGACTTACGTTAGACTTTTCTCCGTGGATAAAAGACCAGCATCGTCGTTGTGTCTCATTTGTAGAATACAAGAAGAGAAGAAACAAAAAGAATCTTGAAAGAAGAAACGAAAAGGACGGATAGAAGCAAACAGACGAAGAAACAGGACAAAGTAAAAGAAAAGCGAAAGAAAAAACCGAATGAAAAGAGGGTAGAGAGGGACAAAAGTATACGCTGACCCCGGTGCAGTCGGGAGAACTCGTAGAATAAAACCGAGACGAGTAAGTGCCGGAGCATGATTAAAACGGGGCACTGTAGCCGAATAATGGACGGTGCCGTGTATGCGTTTGTTAGAGAGGCGGAAAAAAAGAGAAAAGACTGTGCTACGGCGTGCGAAAGACATTCACAGGGACGGCACGTCAAAGATTTTCCGGTGTTTGCGTCGGAACAGGGTCGACACAGGGTTGGAATATTACTTTCGACTCGTTTGAAAACGACAGCCCGCAAATTACGCGGCCAAATGGAGCGTGAAAACGAGTCGAGCCCACAGACTTTCGCCTGATACTCGTATGAGAATTCATCTTTTTCGCGAGTGTCCCGAGCTGTTTGATCGGCTGCCAATTAATGACCGCGTTTAACGCTTCGACAATTCCAGGAATTATGAAGAAACCAGTCCCTCTGTCCCCGGATTTTCGAGCTGTTTTAATATCACACGATGCGTCAGAGCAAAGAGTAAAACTATACAGTATAGACAGAGTAATTAGTCGATGGTTTTTAATTAATGGACCGTTTTATAAGTTCTGTGAAACTTGGCATTTCTCTTGAGATAAATTAAGATATAAGAATTATTATCGTGCATATAAATTATACAAAGTCACATCTGTCAAAGTTTTGATAATTTTAATATTATAGCAAGGGTATATAAATATTAATAAGTATAAGGTACTTAAGCAATTTTATTGTTTGATGAATTATACGTATGACGTGGACATTACAACACATCTGGTTGAAATATATCACTCTCATAGGTTAATAACGAGTCTCTCTGTCAAAACGTTAGAATGTTTCTCTTCAAGTTTCTCTTCTCAGAGCGATATCCACCCGTCTTAGAGCAGAAATATTCTATCTGAATTTGATTGCAGTCTGGCATGGTAGATAACATGTATATACGCACGTGTGCAATTAAGTTGTAGAAACAACATGGATACGATGTAATTAGAGAATCTGATGATGGTTGATGTCAAGGGAACACGGTATATGCGAATTAACATTGTAAATTCGTGATAATTATACAGCACGTGGAAACGGATATACAATCTAGAAAAATAACGGAGAAGAAAAGACTTACGCAAATTAAGGTAACGTTATAACATTCAACTCCTGAAAAATAATTCCGTTGGTCAGTAACGAAACCAGACTAATGTCTGTTATTTTTCTCTATTTTTCATCCATGTACTGTAACGCGAAATTATCATCTTACACGGCACGAAATCTCTGCAGATCGCGTATCGTGCAACATAATACGTTCACGTGAAAAGGTTTGATGTATTTTCAACTCCCCTTCGTGTTTATGGCCCACGATCGGACATATAAAGACAAATGGCCGGTCTTGTGAACGATGAATAATCGAACCACGCCTATGAAACGGACTACGCCACACTGTGTAATCAGTAAAATGCAGCGTTACCTGTGAAACTTGCCCATAGTTTGCTCGATTAAGGAAATTCAACCGCGATGTCGCGTATCATCGGCGTTTATCGATTTTCTCGTTCACCCTGTTCTAAGAGAAGGCTAATTTTACCCTAATTCGCGTACGCCGGTATAATGAAACTGGGACGGTGTACGATGTTTCTCGTGTGTGCATGGTTTTTATGAAAATTGTTATAATCCTTTTGTAGTATAGCAGCAACGGAAGCTGCGTTTTCGTCAATAAAATCTAAGATCTCGGTATTTCGGTATTTCGGTATTTCGGCGTTATAAATACCATAGTTTCTCGTTACAGATGAATTAAATTTTATTATGTACGTGTATAATAGTTGGTCATTTTGGACTAGACTCGTGAATTTTATTTAATAAATTTAATAAATTACAATTAACTTTATTTAATACTCTATAATTTACATATTAAAGGACGTTGTTAATTTAGCGCGCTAACGTCGACCAAACTCGACTATTGTGCTCATTTATGATCCAGTAATATTTAATTGGGGATTGGAATACAAGGTTAACAATAGTTAGTGAAAATGAAACTTTGATCATCTTCTGATGTTTAGAATTTTCGTTTAAACGATGTGAAAAGCTAATAATTTCTTAAAAATATGGATTTCCTCTTCTTTAAAAAAAATCAGAGCCTGGAGCATAAAGTATCCATCAAGGCAAGAAAATAATTCTTAACAATATATGTAAATTCACTTCGTTTTAAGCTCATGGTTGGAAACGTCTAATGATATTTGACATTTATTAAGACATTTTTTTTCTTTCAATTGCTATATATTTTTGAAGTTTGACTTCAACATTTTCAAACATCCTGCGAGATGCATTTTAATGCTTATTATTTCTAATCGTTAGACTATCTATCAAATTTATTATTATTATTTATATTTTCTCTATAATTATTATTATATACTTATTTTTCTTTCAAAACATTTAAATAACTAGAAAACAGCGTTTTACTACATCTCGCAGCAGCATTTTCTTTAAATTACACGATAGAGCTAGCCGGCATTTCGCTCTCGAATTAAAAGTCTTTAAAAGCTACCTACTTTCTAAGCCTCCGTCCCTCGGTGTCTCTTTTTCTTTCCTCTCTGGTCTCGGTCGTTCTTCTTTTTCCCCCTCGTTCTAGCTTTCCCTCTCAACCATTCTCATAAGACTTGCAAATTGTTTCGTAATAAGTTAGTACGCCGCGTTCGCGGGAAGAGAAAGACCCGCTACTTTCCTCGGCCAGGGGAAGAGTGGTTTCGAGTGCTCCTTTAAAAATACAGCCAAGTTCGTCTACGGCCAAGTTCCGCGAAACAATCGAAGAATATTGTCGACCATCGCGGCTCGCCGGGGCGAAAAGAAATCTTAAATCAACGAGCAAGAAATCACGGCTCTCCCCGCGCAACGATGGAGGGCCTCTTATTAACTGATAATTGTGCTTTATCCCCGCGAAGAACACTGTCGTTTTTTAAAGTAGTTCATTGCAAATCAAAACATATCATTGTCTATTTTTTTACCTTTCTCGCCGCGCTATTATTATTATAATTGTGTTCATACAGTACTCTCCAAATCTATTGCAACGGCCTTTGGTACTGAATAAGTAGTTTAAAATCGGACCAAATGATGGGTTATTTGTTTTAGAAGTTTGGAGGATTAGTTTACTAGATGACGTAGTAAAAAAATTCGGAAGGAGAAGAGCAAATGTCGTAAAAGTATTTTCCAACTTCCTTATGCTTCTAATGAAAATGTAAACGACGCGTTGTAAACATTTATGTCAGTTATATATATGCTGAAAATTTTATCGAAATCAGTCGATGCGGAAACAAGCGACAGCCATCGAAAGGTGTAGATTTTATACCGAAAATCGTGTAAGCCGTGATTTTCGCCATTTTTAACCGTTTACAGCTCGTAGCAATGTTATCTGATTTCGATGAAATTTTTAGCGTGTACAAAACTCATATAAATGTTTAAAATGTATCATTTAAATCTCCATTGCAAGGCCAGGTAAAAGGGTTGAAAAATATCTTTACTTTGTTCTTTGCCACTTTTTTATACGTCATCCAGTAAACTAATCCTTTTAAGTTCTAAAAGAAACGCAATTCGTTTGACCCAATTTTAAAAAAATTATCCACTTACAAAGGTTGTTGTGACAGTTATGGAAGTCACTATACATATACGTATGTAACTTTATAATGTTAAATGTTTTTGAAATACGAATATTTTATTTATAAATGAATGGTATATTAACTATCTTTTCTTCTATATTTCAACATTTCGGCAATTTTTTAACTTCTCTCTTGAAATATTGTTAAGATCTTGACGCAAAGTATTCTCTTACTGCTTTGAAGTCCTTCATTGTATTAAATTTCTTACCTTTTATAGTATCTTATAGTGATCGAAAGAAATGAAAATGTGAATAAGAAATAAAGCGAATGACGCAATAATTTCTAATTATACTATTTATATATTTTATCTACATAACGTTATGTACGCTGTGCAGTTGGAGATCGTGTGATTTTTATTTTTGTATCGATGCTGCTTTTATTCGGAATCTTTCTATTTTGTCCCAGAAATCCAAAGTACAAAATAATATTACTTCAAAAAATTACCAATATTATATTTTCTACGTTTATCGTTTTATAAATTATCTGATTTCTTATATGAAATTTGCATTAATTCGCGATTGTTATGTAAACTGTTAAAACTCTTGATAAGTCAAGTGTAGTAGATACATGGTCGAATAAGTAGAATAAGAATTCGCACGCGATCGAACTAGTAGAATAGGTGCGGATACGATCAGGCGAGTAGAACAGAGCTTTGTATAACAGACGTGAAGGACAGGTTGAGCATATGATTAGATTGCTTGAACATATCCCACGCAAGATTAGAATAGTAGAACAAGTTACGTGTGTAATCAACCGGGTAGGAAAGATTATGTATATTATCGATTCATTAGATGGGATAATATGTATGTAAAACTAACCTCCTAAACAAATTCGTTAATATGTGTTTATAATAAACAAATTAAGTATATTCGTCGTGTACATATGTGGTATAAACGAAAGAAAAATGGAGTATTGAACTATTATCGATGAAGTAGAATAGGCCACTGAGTAGTCAGACAGAACAACAAAAATTCGTATCACAGTAGCGATGCATAGTAGTAAAAATGAATTATTTTAAGCAACTCTGTATTTACACATCTGCGATATTAAAATGTTTTCACGACAAAAAAAATTAACAAAAAGGGTATGTCAAGGCAAATAATTTTAAAACTTTAAATTTTACGAACGTTAATTATTTTCCACGAGACTAAAATGATAAAGAATCAGAATTCTTTTACGTTTCTATTCCATCAACCTTAAAAACTATTCTTAACTTAAAAAGGCGATTAATCATTATCAACCTTTAATCCAAAATAAAAATAAGGAAACGAAGGTATGAAATTTATGAACGTTCCAACCCAATGTTTTCGCAAAAGTTTTATCTGGGATCAAGAAAAACGGTAATCGATGTGCGGTCTCAAGGATTGGCCCCGCGATACGAAGACGGACCGTCTATTTTCCCTGGAGGTGAATTTAATTACCTTTAAAATCAGCGGACATCGCTGGCAAATGGGTCCGCGAACCGAGCTCACTTTATTCCGAAGTGCCATTAAGCACCGGTATCCTAACGACAGCATCGTAATTAGAGGAGCCGACCTCTGACCATTCCGCATGTTCTTTTTTCGTCTCTACATTTGCTTTTTTTCTCACCTTCCGCACGGCCCTTCTTGACTTACTGTTTCGTCCTATTCTTTTTCGACGAGTCGCAACAAAATCGTCGCGTGTCTCAAAACAAAGGAGCAACAACACAGACGTTGCCACACGAGATTGACGAGTCTCTCCTTTTACCTTTTCGCCTTTTGTTTCGAATAGTTTAGCACGTATCCTTTGGCATTGGTTTGCGGTTCATTCATAAAAATACCGGGAATTCACATCGCGAGAGAATTTTTGATAAATAGTTGGGTCTTTGTGAAATTCATGAATCAACCACCCAGTTTGCCTCTTCCAGGATTAATTAAAATACGGTTTTACGGATTTAATACATTTTGATCATTGCAAAAGAATGTTGGAATTGTTGGAAATAAAGTCGTTTGCTGATTATTGCTGGTAATTTTCTGGTCTACTTTTATAACCCTCAAACTTTTTAATTATTATTTTTCATACCAACGACAAGTTGTCTGTTCTTTTACAAATACTATAATTTTTTTGAGAATCGTATATTGTAATTGCTTATAGTTAATTAATGTAACTCCTTTCAGAATTACGTATTGCAATTACTTATAGCTGCTGTGACTTTTCGAAAATTCTACTAATGTTTTGTGGCGGCACTCGACCACGGAAATTTCCAACGGCTTCACGGCACAAAGCGCTATACCTTTAAAGCGCAAGGTCGACAGGCCCAATGTACCATCGATATCCCTACGATTCTTAATTCTCTTTTGAGAATTCGGTTAATCGTTACTGTTATTAATCGTCGTTAAGCGTCAACCGTTGTTAATCGTTAATTGTTGTTAATTGATAGAATCTAATAAATGTTATTGGTTGTTGAACATATTCGAGTGTACCTTCAGTACCTATCACGACCTATCCACCTCAGTTTTAACGATTTAACGATTTTTATTAATTAAAACGATTAAATCGAAGATTAAATTATCATCTATGAAATATCACTGAAATTCAACATTGATCCGTTGTTCATTTTAATACGTATTAAGCTATTTTATAATAAAGTAATTGACAAAACGATGGAAGTAGCTCTCCCGATAATTATATTGTCCAGCATTCCACTGGCGAAGCTCGAGACTCGAATGATACCTTCATTTTTCGCCGTTGACTGAATAATATAAGCGTAATCTGCTTGAAACACAAAACACGTTTCTTGGGTATCTAATTTTCTCTACTTTGTAACAGGTCGCGGAATAACTAGTACTCGTCGCAGCTACTTTAATTTGTCCTCCCTCTTCCTTTTTTCTTTCTTTTTCCTGACTAGACAATGACGACGTGGCACGAAAGGAAGCAAAACGGGACAAGCTTGTAAAAAAGTCCGTTAGATGAGTGGTTTCCACGTGATCGCGATTAAATATTTGATATCACAACAGTAATTTAATATTTCATTTGTCACGTGTCGGAAAAATATATTTCCTTTCGTTCAATTGTGACGTTGATCTTTGTTATTTTTTTATCAATTCATAAACGTTTATTCAATTGCTACCTCTTTCGTTGGTCTCGTTCGTTGCGCTATGTCTATTTTATCCATTTCGATTTATTCGGTGATAAATCCGTTTTATACCTGAAACATATAGCAACGAATAAAAGTAGCACAGTTGAAATTCAATGAAGTGCACTTTATTTTCATGTTTCACGTTATTCGTTCTCGTAATTTGGCATTTCTCGAAAATATTTCAAAGATCACTAAATCAACTACGATTCACATGATTTTTAAAACAGCCAAATACACATTGTCGGCACTATCTAATTTTCAGAGATCGATATCTAATCTCAAAGAAAGATACCGTCCTCAAACAGTATCAAAGAGAATTCCCTCGAAATACAGACATCAAATTGAAGATATCAAAAACATTTTCTGCAAGACGAATTCAAAAAAGCAACGCCATTTCTCTGTTACGTTCCACGCTGTTCGACTATGCTCGCGGGAAGACGCGTCTGCGATGTGACTCGTCAACAGTCATAAATTCTCGTCTCGATTAGTAGATACCACGAATCAGCCAATTCCCTATCTCAATTACGATGATAGAGATATTTATACAGAATCTGACACAGGGTTTTGAAGTTTAAATATAACTGTATATTTCACAAAGAACACCTTCAAAGACTGAATGTGCGGATGAACGTTAAGTGTACGCGGAATAGTATGATTTTACTGCGTGTCTTGTGCGGAAAGCTGAGTGCAAGTGAAGTATCGGTGATACATGTGGAAAAGATGAAAACTTGAGATGGACGTACCTAGAACATGGAACAAGCTGATTCACCAATTACAATTTTCGGTGAGGAAGTAAGGGCAACGGTCATTGCTGCTAATTAGTTGGAAAAACTGATAGGAAAAATGAGAACTGATCACCCTCAAACTGAAATCTCGCGTGTCTCAAAGTTTAACTGTTGCCGTTAATAAAATTAAGGAGTGCCTCGACTTAAACAATGCATCGTAAAAACAAAGAACTCGACGGCAAACATTAAACCTTATGGCGGGCAGATGGAATCAGTGATGATAAAGATTAATTTTCGACGCGGCAGTAACGGTTACTTGGGGATTATTACTGCCTCGGAGAATATGTTAAGAAAAGTGTAGGCAGAGAAAAGAACTGGGAGAAGGTATATGGCATCTTTAGAAAGTTAGAAACGGCTATTCTCGAAAGGTTGTTGTGGATGAAGAAATGGACGAATGTATAACGATTGAGTCGCGGTACGGAACACACGTCATTCCTTCGCTTCATTCCAACTAGAAGAGACGTCTTTGATCCTCAATGACGAGGAAAGCAACTCTAAAGAAAGAAAGCATGAAAAAACAAGGAAAATGCACAGGGCTTGGTATATCTGGTATTCCACCGTGGAATTAATGGGATTAGTTAAAAAGTATGTTTCTTGTCCCCATCTTTCACATCTCTTCAATAAGATCTTCTGAGTCGTAGAAAATCAGTCTTTCGTTGGGAAGTAGCGTCAGATTAAACACATCTGACGACTCAGCGTAACTATAGCCGACTGTTCCCTGTCGGTTTCGCCAGAAAGAAACTGAAACGAACGACGAGAAACCGGATTGTATCGCGTCGTCTCGCGAATTTGTTTGAAAACGACGGATTATCCACATTCTCCATCTTCAAACGACCCCGTGACTGTCCCCCGCGAGGTTCCAACTCGCGAACACACTCGCAGTTTTCGCGTGAAAAATGGGTCGAGCGACAGGGATCGAGCAAAGAGAAATAAATTGTACGCTATCCCTCGTGGGAAACCTTGCTTGAAATCTCGAATGAAAGAATTCCGCGCGATGAGGATGAGGAGGAGATCGGTCTAAGATGGTGATTCACCGGTAGACAAGTTGAAAAGGATTTTGTACGGCACGTGATAAAAATAAAAATCAAAGGTAATGAGGGAGTTCAGAGTAAACGAAATTATACGTTGGTTATAATTACAGTACGCAAAATAATTTAAATAACAAAACCTAGACAGAAATTTGTTTTACGTACTAAATATCGTAACAAGTACTATGCTTTGAATGTTTCCAAAATATCAGATTATTACGCTGGACAAATACTAGGTTATTTCTAATATTATCTAATTAAAACTGGCATCATGGGCACTGTATAGACTGTATAGAACTGTAATATGGGTCTATATTTGGCTAGATAAATCGCTTATTGAAAAATTTCAAATTTCAAACGCTTCATATCGTATAAAAGAGAAAAGAACGTACAGAATATTCGTCGGATTTCAAAAACGGAATCCTTGATCCGACAATGAACAGTCAGAGTTAATAAAAGCGACGAGGGAAGCGTATTTCGAATTTACCGCATGGTGCGCCTTTTTTAACAGGCCACCGCTGCGCAAAGAGGAATCACGTGTTTCGAAAATGAATCTTGCCGCGCGCGACTGACCGGACTTTCGGGAGGCAACATCAAAGGGAAATTGGGCTAACCTGCATTTCTAAAAGAGCGTATCCTTTCATCTTTGCCGTAAAATCTCATTTAGGCTGATACATATATCATTTCTCACGACTCGATGTTAATCGTGGTCCGCTTCACTTTCGTTGCACGTCGATACGAAACCTAGTATTTTCATAATGGCGGAGTGCAACCTCCGCGAGCAATCGAAAAATATATCATAAATATACCATATCAAAAGATTCCTTTCTCTTTCTTCACGAGTACCTAAATACCCTAGGAAAAATTTATTTCCTTTTTGGGCATTTATCGACAATTAGTTTTGGTCAGTCGATGTGATTAAATAGCTTTCTGAAAAAAATGCCTCTACGTTTAGAGTAAATATATTACACATATATACGTGTAAGCGTGTATTTTTCAGTAAAATAGTTGGATTATTTTATGAAATTTTTGTTCATTTTACAAACATGAAACGAATGAAGTCATTTAAGAGTCATTGTAGTTTCTAATGCAAGTGTAGGTAATAGTTAAAAAAAAAATTAGGGCTAAAACTTCCGATACGATTTACACTTTGGTTTTACAAGAACATGTGAGAGAAACTGTGCAGATGCTAGAATATGTTATATAGAAAATGCGTTCGAATGGAAATTGTTAAAAAATAGAAACTGTTTCATAAATTCTGCCCTTTCATCTTTTTACGGGAAATTTGAAAATACAGAAAATTCGAAAGTCACGATCTTAGTTTACGTTTTGTCGCATTTAATGGAGAAAGCTTGTTATAGAAATTGGAGTAAAGGATTGATCCAAACTGGAGGGCAAACTGGAAGAAATTTTGACTTTGGTCTTTGGGTTTTTATATTTTACTTCCTACAAAAATTGCATGTATTTTATATCCTTTTTGTATTATTTAACGCTTTCATTAGATCCTTTTACCATACTTTGACATTTTTTAAAGTATCTGTGTCTTTTATGTTGTTATTAATCTTGTGTATTTAATTTAATTCAACGAATAACGAGCTTCGTGAATCATTTTATATTTTCCGCGCAAAAGTCTTTCTCTTCAGTCTCATCTCGCATCATCACGCATCTCGCAATTTATTCGATCCACTTTTCCTATGTCGAAATACAAGATTTCAGTTAATTAAGAGGTCGACGTACTAATTTCCAAGATATCTAAATAAATATAATTCAGTCGTGGAAGCTTTTATCCTTTTAACGACGATAGTCCTGGTTTTTGATGGGGAAAAAACGATCCGTTGCGTTCAGTTCCGGAATTGATTAACAAAAAGTTTTCATGGTAGAACAGGAATTGGACGAAATTAAAACTCAAAAGTCAATTACAAGTTATCATTGCACGGCGAGCAATCTCCAAGAAAAGTCCAAGGATTCGTTTAGTTTGACGTCGAAACAATCCCACCACTCGTCGAGCACGATCTGAGCGCGTATTTTAATTGGAAACGGAATTATTTACGAAACGATTCTCTTTTTCCTTCTCATCTACACGAAATATTCCTCGCGTAACGTTGAATGCGATTTGTTTCTTTTGTTTAACGAGAAGCTAACAGAACACGATACAAAATCCGAGTAAAAAGAAGGATTAACCTAAACGATACCCTTTACAGCGAGATATGACACTATAATCAGCGCAGATTTAACACGCTAAGAAATTTATCCCTGCTTGTTTTATAATTTGATAATTAATTGAATTCGACACGTTGCTGAAAACGGAGGAAAACAGAAATTCAGGCCACGTGAATTTTAACAAATTACGGAGATGGATTAATTAGATAAAAGTTTTTAATTAATCGTTTGATCCTTATTGATTTTGCATTAACGAGCTTTTTAAGCTCACAAGTAAAATAGTTTGGCCTGTGAATTAATTGCAGTAACTAATGGAAACTTGTTTAAAACAAAAGTTTGGTCAATTCATTGTTGGTATCGTTTTAATACATAAGCGGCGAGTTTCTAGTAAAATCTGTATACATGTTGGTAATTTCTAATTTACGAATTAATAATAGAACAGTTAATAGTTTTCCTGCAAAAGATGAAATGGAAGGACAGAAGTATGGTATCAAGATTTAGATGTAACGAAACCAGAGCAAGGGAACACTGGAAAGAGGAGGGAGAAAGAGGATGCAGATTATGCAAAAAAGGAGAGGAGGACTTGAAACACATATTAGAGGAATGTGAGATAGCAGGAGGAGCAAGGAACAGGGTAGAAACATTAAATGAGACTGGAGAAGGACTGGCAGAATTGAAAGCGATAATAGAGAAGAGAAAAGTAGCAGAAGAGTAACAGGAAGGGAGCACAGCAAGGAAATAAAAGCCAAAGACTGAAAGAGCACTTAGTTATAAGTGTTAGTTATAAGTTAGTACATAGAGATAGATCAAGTAAAGTGCAATAGTTAAGTATAAGCAGTTGTATATAGTTATAGAAGAGCTGGTGTAAGGGATATATAAGTGATGTAATGGAATTATATAAGAGATGTAAACCGAAAGTCGTTCAAAGCCGAAAAGTATGGACTAAGTATAAATAAATAAATAAAAATAAATAATAGTTTTCCTGCAAGCTCTGCAACGTAGCCAAACATAGGGATGAAGGAATATTTAAAAAACAAAATAAAGAAAAGAAAACACTAAAACATTTTAAATTAATTCAACATTATATTTAAATAAGAATGCATCTAGACTAATTCCTCAGTATAATTAAGCAAAAATCCAAGCGTAAATAAGTAAAAATCCAATCCTAATTTGTAGATTTCCTCAGGATAACTAGAAAACTTTCCTCATCCGAAAAGAAATCCGATCAAAATTATTTTTCGTTCCAATCGACGCAGGTCGATAGTTTCTTCGTCGCGAGTTTCAAACTAACAGAGAAACCTTTTAGACGGAGCTGGAACTAGATGATTCCCGGGCAAACTGGTCCGTACAACTCACGCTGAAACTTTCGAGACTTTTGTAAGTGCATTAACTCGAAGGCTGCGAGCCAGGATTCACGCGTACGTACAAGTCAACCCTCAGCCCTTTTCATACACCGTGTTTGATACGTATGTACAGTACACTGTCGCTCATAAATATGTGGACATTTTGGTCGATTTTTATTAACAGCGTCTAATAATTACTAAGAATATATAAATAAACGGCAGACTAATGATTTAAAAGCAATATTTAATGTCTTCTCGTGCTATAGATCGTATATTAAAATTAAATACATCATCTGTCAACGTACGAAACAGTTATAAATATTGTCGTCAAGATTAATCATGATAGTCTGAATCAACTTGAGAGAACCATTTTCTGTCTTATTTATAGCTTGACAAGCAGATGAACTGAATGTAATAAACTCTATAAATCTAAATTTTAAAAAACCGCTCCACAATACTTGACACTTATAGATGCCAATCTTTTTATTGCATATTAACTTTCAATTAAAATCAAATTTTATCGCATCCTGATATTCTATTAGATCGTCCGAAAAGTTTCTTTCGTTTTATAAGAAAATAATGAATCCACAACATTTTTCGTTTTATATTATTTTGTCGAATTACGTATGATTAGTTTTGTTCTATCAAAATCAAGATCACAACATTCGACAGATTAGATTTTATGTAAAGATGCATCGTTGTAAAAGACGGGTCTGTAAAAGAAAGACACTTTTCGGACAACTTAATATGATAATTTTGATAAAGGATAAAATTCTAGAATTTTAAATTTTTGCATTGTAAAGTAACAACTAATTCTACGATATTAAGTTCTTCTATTTGTAATTTTTGTAATTATTTATATCCTGTTAAAAATAAGTATATATAGTATAAATGAGTATAAATAAAAACATATGTGCCCATATATTTTTGAGTATTAATGCACAGAGACACGAGTATACCCGTATAAGGATGCACAAAGAGGTTCTAGGCGAACTAGGAATATAATAAATTCCCAGCAGCTATACTCAGGCACCGAGTAGGCAAATATGGGCCATCTTGGATGTATAATCCAACGTAAATTGCTACCTAGCATCTCACGTTGCGTTTTACCGCCGTGCCGAAGCTTTTCGTCATTTCCGACGTCTACGTTACAACCACGTGCTTATTTCTGCGACGCCGTGATAGAGTGTCATTTTGAACGAAAATCAAGCTCGCAATGTGGAAATTTGTGAATACGAATTGGTCGATTGTGTGACTTTCAAGTGCCAAGGGTAAGTTAAGACGTCCGAATAAGGGGAGTTTGTGTATTCAGAGTTTGAGGTTTGAAGACGTTGAGGAGATGTTAAAGCTAGAAAATTCCAGGAGTTTGAAAAAAAGATATTCTCTATTTGGAGAAAATATTTTCAGAAATTAGTGTTTTTCTATGCAGAATGTTTTAAGAGACTTGTTCGTCCAATCCGTATACTTTGTCAAATCTTTTATACTATTTTTATGATATCTTTAATCTTTTATGATATTTTCAGATCTGTTTATTAAAGGAAGTAAAATTTATAATAAGAGAAACGAAAGAGTGAATGTTTTATGGAAAAGAAATTATTTTTCAAAAAATAGCGCTAATAGTTCTAGGTAAATTTTTTTGAAAAATTTCGATTGTTTTTTTAAATTAAAATCAATTTTTCAATCAAAATTTTTAAATTAAAATTATATACTATCAAAAGGCGAAAATATAAATCTTATATTTCATACATAATTTCTTAATCTTCGCGAAACTATATTTCATTTAGAAAAATGCAGAAGGTTTAAAAGAATCGAGTATGAGGAGCAGTAGTTTCATACGCTGGGGTGCGCGAGAACCGTGTCAAATCAATTTCGTTCGCCACATCAGACACGCTCGATTTACCAGAAATATGTAGTCTGCACCGAAGATGAATTTAATCGTGTGAAGTGTAACTGCGAAACTCGCCGAATTATCACAAAGTCGAATGCTTCTCCCCATCGATATTAACACGTGTCTCACGGAGCACGAACCAAATTCCTTCGTAATTACATGTCCTGGAAATAATTTCCTTGCCACAGAACAAGTATACGATCCCTAGAAACTAAAACCTCTGGGAATGTAATATACATTTTCGTTGACAAAATCGTCAAATATGTGTACGAAAAATTAAACAAAATTCTGTTGATACCAAATGTTAAATAACATTCTTATTTCTTGGTAATATTAAATCTGGTCGTACTTATTTTACACAATACACAAAAGATAATAGGATTATATTAAATACTAAAACCAAATATTTAGAAACAACTTATGTTTTAATATTATATATTGGAACGTAACATCTACTTCGGATCATGTAAACCCAAAGAGAACAATAGAGTGGGAAAACTAAAAAAAAAGAGAGAAAAAGCTAGATGTACGTTGCTGAAGAATGTGAGGTGCACATTTAAATATTTTTAAATAGCCGGTGTAATTACCGAATTTGCAGATAAGTAACGTTTAAAAAAGTCGGGAGCCACAATATTTACGGAGTTTAATCGTCATTGTAACCATATACA
Organism: Bombus impatiens; assembly: GCF_000188095.3. Classification (NCBI taxonomy): domain Eukaryota; kingdom Metazoa; phylum Arthropoda; class Insecta; order Hymenoptera; family Apidae; genus Bombus; species Bombus impatiens. The sequence continues at coordinate 453,377 of NT_176502.1, forward strand.
ATTTACAATAGGTGTTTCGTACATTTTGGCGATGCTTTAAAGTATACCAATTAATATTATGTCGAGTGCAACAATATCGAAACTTCAAGCAGGAGTGTTAGTTATTACCAACATTTAATCAGTGCGGTTGTCCGATTATGACATTTTTAAACCTATTTATCTGTAAATTCGGCAACTATTACTTAAAAATATCTGTACGTGCATCTCATATTTTTTAGTGAAACACATACATCCTGCTTTTCTATTTTTTCAGTTTTACGTAATGGGGTAACATTTCTAAAATGGGGTAAACATTTCTAAAATATTTGTTCAATCCTTTTCGACTCTATAATAAAAAAATTGGGCACATCCCCTTCTTGAATTTAGCGATCTAGATACATGAACTTTTTTTACAATTTGTATCTGCCGCCATTTCGTTTTTTTCAGTATTCTACATAGCGTACAAGACTACTCTGACGGACGCGAATCGATTGAGAGCTATTAAGTCAAAATCGATTAAGTTAGGGGCACAAACAAACATACATACATACGTACATTAAGGCCAAACACGATACCTTTCTCCCAGCGTAGTCTAACAAAAATATCTGCATTACCCCATTTACAACTCCTCGAACCATTAAACCAGAATCCTTTTCAATAAATAAAATTTCCGATAAAATAGTCTTCGTCAATCTTTAGTCTTTCGCCTATCCAATCTCAAACAGGAAAAAAGGTTTCGTCGGCGAAAATCGGCCAAAAGCGACAGTAGAATTGCACGAGGGGTAAAAGAGAAAGGGGGAGGGCCGGCACTCGAAACTCGTACGAACACACAAACCAGGCAGTCGCGGATAAATCGTCTGGTGGAAGAACGCGAATTATACAACGGCTTTCTACAGCTGCGTGAACCAGGCTGTTCTGTATTTGATTGCAGGGCTTGTTTGCGAGGATTACGTTCCGCGAGCCGTTGTTCGTCGGCGGCCCCGGAAATACAACCGGCCTCGAGCGACTTCCGGTGAGGACCGGATTTAAGGGTTGCGTCCGGCATCTGGAAGCCAATGAACACCGCTATCGTTTCCCCCTCGCGCCGCAGGGAGACGCGGCGAATGGTTTCGACGTTGGTGAGTACAACTTACTAATTAAACGGACCTTCTATTACACTTTCTTCGAGTAACAACCTGTTCTTTCATACGCACCTGCTCTTCGAATCTGTAAATATTCGTGTCCGAGATTAGCTTCGCGGCGAATATTTTTCGGATGTTTTCGAGCAGCCAGCTAGAAATGTTTCGCGCTCGATTTTAAGAAGAGAAACAAAATTTATTTTATTATGTCGCTATCATATAATATGTTTGATATTGTAGTAAGTTTGAGTTTTTAAATTGAATATCGCTCGATGCCTATAGTAATTGAATGTGAAAAACAAATTTTAAAATCAAGGTTTTCGTTGAAGCGAATATTCTTTTTTAACTGGACCTACTATCGATCATCTATTTATTTAACGTAACTCTTTGACTGCAAAAGTTTCAATTGCTTTAGCTAATGAACGATTGTATAATGTAGCAGAGATGCTCTAGAATTTTCTCAGGCCTTTCAAAAAGCTGAAACGATTAAAAAATATGGATTTAAACCAAATTTGTCTACAACAGATTTACAATTTAGTCTAATTTATTCCATTCACTGTACAAGTTTCCAATATTTAACTTAATATTAGCTAATATTAGTTAGTTAACTTTAATTTTGGTGATTTTATTTAAATATTATTAATATGATACAATAGAAACATCTATTAGTATCCCAGAATTTCTTCAGCTTTTTTGAAAGTATAAGAAAATTAACAAATTAGCTTTGGACCAAATTTGTGTAGTATCTTGGACGAAAGGTCTAAGAGATATCGGGCAAACTACAAACAATTTCGCGAGAAAACCTAAGTGCCGGCAGGCGCATCGTCGGTGTATCGTCGGCCTTTCAATCAGATAGTTACGCGGAAAATGCCTGCGTGATCCTGGCCACGAGCGGTTGCGGAACACGTGCGTGGTGGGACTAAGAGAAAAGACAAAGGGATGCTAAGGGAGAAAGACGAATTAACAGTCAGTATGAATCAAGAAGCCAGAGAGTGGGAATTGCATTGTCCGCAATTCGCGTGAGAGAGAGCGTTGGAACCGTGGTAACGAGAGTTGCAAATTAACTATTTAGTTGTCTTAATTATAGTGCGTTATTGTATTTAGTTCGCGTTAAACAATCATCCTGTTTAACCAACACCTGTTTAATCCATTTTAAATAAACTAATTGTAGTAAGTTCCTACATTTGTTTAAAGTCTGTTTATCTCTAAAGTCTCTTTCACTGTAAAAAAGAACATAAAATCGTCACTAAAACGTAATACTAAACTTCTCCGAGTATCTGCTCCCTGAAGGATCAATTTTTCACAGTCCAATCCTTCCACACGCGCGTATACGACTTCTAACACGCAAAGCAGTCGATCAGAACGAAGTGTCGATTAAAGTTGCTGCGTTTTCTTATCTGAAACCACGGAGGTCGAGACCATTCTATCGACTGTCAAATCTCCATTGGACCTGTTCGAAGGAAATACGTGTAATCTCTTGAAGCGTGTCTCTCGAAAGATAGCTTTTAACAGCGATTCTGGATTTCTGTACGAACGATATACGTACTATCGCTTCGTCGTACACGTCTCTATTCTCGGACAGAATACAGAAAGCATCAAAGGATCAAATTCCCTGAGAATCGGTACATTTTTTGGTGCTCGACTGTCCACTAGTTGAGGTCCTTCGTGAATTCTAAAACATGCGGCTTCACCGAAAAACGGATCAAAGAGAGGTTTCCTTGGATGATATCAAAGCAAATCGTTTGGACGTCTCCATTCGTTTCGCGAGTACTTGCTGGTAAAATATTTCCTTGTACCTTCGGGAAAGGGAGCCATTTTGACCTTTTGTTTTCGTACATTTTGAGAGCATCAGTTGGGAATTGCTGCCTCGTAGGTGGTTTTATACTGGAAATTTCTATCATAACGACCTTTCTCCTTGCTTTCCTTTTGGAAGAATTTACGTTTTGGTTGATACGTATGAAATGTAGCTTTTTTCAAAAGTAAAACTTGAAATTAAATTTTGTAAAATTTGTATCAGCTAAAGGAAGAATTACCGAAATCGTTGAAGAATTGTTATGGTTTCTTTTAGATTAATTTATACTTTAAAAATCGAAGGATAACTAGTTTAATTGAAACGATTCATCAAAATGCTCAACATAAATTTTAGGATCAATTCTGTTGATATAAAAGAACAAAAATTTCTTTTTACATTTCCAAACAATATTCCATATATGTTCTCCGTTTCTCAGAAGAAAATTCATATCTATAGTTCGATGTTTTTTATAAAATCTTACATCGTTAATATTATCTATTGATTGCTTTCTTTTTGAGAAATAGATCAGGAAAATTGTTCGATCAATTTAATACATAGAATAAAATATACGATCTGATATCGATAAATCCAAGCGAAATAACGATATAAATGCTACAATGTGAAACTACTTTAACGGATTAACTTGTGGTGATTCGTAATTCCAAGCGAACAATAATCGCGACGATAAAACAATGCGGCCCATAATTAGGCGTACTGAAGCTACATTTTGTTTGGCTGTAGGAAGCCGCACGATATCGGCTGCTCGAATTAGCTCCTATGTCGGCGAACATACAACAGGTGTCACATGAATTTAGTTAGAAAATCCTCCAACGTTCCCTGTATACGATCTCCCGATTTGCCAGGAAATATCTTCTTCCCGTTGTTCCAGTTTTTCCTCTGTACTTAATGAAATATCGGTACTAATTGAATTTCAAAAACTACGAAATATATTTTGATAAATCATAATTTATTCTCAAAAAGGAAATATGACGATATTCGAGTTCCAGCAATCTATTGATTAACCACGCTTAATTAATTCTAATCCGATACGAGTAATCTGGAATAGCGAAACTCAGTGTAATCTCGAGCCTAACTGACTTAACGTTAACGGATGAATGTGACAAATGACGAATTCTGAAGTAATCAAATTTCACAGTCTCGAAATTAACTAAATCCCCTAACATATTGAATTATAGTATTGAATTCTATATTGAATTGTATATTGAATTTGTAGATAAAAATCCAATACTTGGTATCGAGTTCTTCCATTCTGGAATTAACTGTATCAATATTCGATATCTCTAATCCTATATACATATATTGTACATAACTATACGTTGCCGAAATGATTTTGTTATTTTCCATGCGAATATCCAAAATCACTATAATCCTCCATTATCGTACTTTACACATTTTTCTCTTCTCACGAATTATAGATTAACGTAAAACGAACATCGTACTTTCGATTTCGAGGAGGCTAAAAAATACAAGGTTGCCCGGTAACGCGAGAATCACCGAACGTACGAACGACCAAATTCTTTCGTCCTTTTATAGCCATTAGATAACGCAACACCAGCGACCGTTACGTCGGCTGAGAATTCGTTAAACGAAATTCTGCACGGTATCTCCCGTGTGCATTTACGGTGTCGGCTAATTAGTTAATGATCAAAGCCAAGACAAGAGAGCGGGCGATGACGTCATGTTGTGAATCGAGGGCTAGCGTTAATTATCAAGTGTTAATCAATTATCCCTGTGATCGTTTCGCGTAGTATCGAGATATCTTCGACAACGAATGGCTTGTCATCATGCCACCGTTTTTATTACATGTGAAATTAACCTACGCTACGAGGGTCCATCATCACGGGAGAGTAATTAGGTGATAATTATATTACGCTCGTCAAAGATAGCGACTCCTTGCTTAATTTGATTTTCGTTACATAGTAAAATTTGTTTATTTCACTTTGTACGTAGTTGATATAATTTAGTTAGAATATTTAGTATATTCAGTAAACAAATTTTGCAGCAAAAGTAATTTTCTAGCGAATTAGTAAATAAATAAATTTGGTATAATATCTATCGATGTGGTATATAATATTTTGTAGAATTTAATTATAACGTTATTGATAAACGAGTCATTTGAAACGATTCTATCCTTTATTATCGTCATCCCTAAGTTACAGATTTTTACGGAAGGGTCAAATTTATCATTGGTCGAAAAATTGCTACGAATCGTCTGTTAATCAGTATGTAATAAGAACGTGACGAAAATAACGTTACTGCAAATAGACCAAATATATATACACTTATAACATTTAGGGAATGTATATTTTAAAATGAATCAAATTGGATAATGAAAGAAGATTAATCAAGACAGGAGTTTCTTCTTTTAGCTGTTAACTTTATTTCGACTCTATTTCTAGAGAAACGGGGTTGCTTAATCTTTCAACAGTTCAATACGATTATAGATAGTTGGGTTATATCCTATTGAGTATGTCTTAAAATATACTGTATGAAAAGACAATTTGAATCGTAATCAATTTTTCATAGCGTTTATCGTTGCTTCAAATTCGCACAGAGATTCAAAATCCCTTGCATCGTGCTACGCTTTCCCAACCTCTCAATACAACATTAAACCTTGAATAAGAATTACAACGTAGTATTAATAAAATCATTATAACGTAATAAAGCTATTACATATCAAAATTCAGATACGAATTTAAAAATATTCATTGTTTTCTATGCAAATTTAAATCCAAGATCATAGTATGAATACGATACAGAATTCCTCAAACAAGAAATTTCACAAAAACGAAGGTAAAACGATCTTCACAAACGACATTTCAATTAAACTAGACAAAACGAGTTCTCGGAAGGAAGTTTATAAAAATTTCAAAGAGACTCGTCGCCAAAGGAATGATAAAATTGTAAAATACAAGAAGCGTAATACAGACTCGTGAAAGGAGCGTTCGATAAAGCAAAAGTTTTCGTGGAATAAACTCGTTTCGAGAGCAGTTAGTCGAATTACCCTTTTCGTCCGATATATGTATGAGCGAAATATAATTCGAACAGCGAAATGGCGGTAGTAAAAGAAAAGTAGAGGAAACGTGACTGGTGCGAATTATGCTATAATGGATGAGTTAGACGATTTTTAGCAGGAACCTGTTCGAAGACGAAGAATCGTGATTGTTCGAACCAGGGCAATAGAAATCGCGCAAATCGAAGTTTCTCAATTTACCAGACGCTATTCGCCATACTATTTTTTTCTTTTCTTTCTCGACGTGTTCCTTTTTCTCGCGTTTATCCTCGAGGAAACGAAATTTCCTTTGCATTAGTAAGTATAGACGAATGAAGTGGACTTGAGGAGTTCGGAGCGTAGACGCGATACGTTATCGATGGGAGTGGCTGAAACACGCGTGAAATTTTAAACAGATGGAAGCGGCAGAAATTTTGCTCCCCTGCTGTGCAACCGGCTTCGATTTATTCGCTCGAATAAAACACTTGAGAAACGGATCAGCGCGAGAAAACACGCTTTGTCTGTTGTGTTGTTTTGCGTCGTTTGTAATTCGAGAAGTGCTAATTGGTCGTAATTTGGAAAAAATTAAGTCGACGTAATATGTTGATGTGGAGTGCGTGCGAAAATAAAAATTACAATTAAAAAAATAAAAATTAGTGAAACGTACTAGACAAAATTTATCTTTTGAAGGAACTTCAGATATTTTTTAGTAACATCAGTAGATATTTTTAGTAACAAAAATCTAGGAATTTACAATTAGTAAACTGGGTAAATGTATAACAATTCTAATTTTTATAGATACTGGTAAAAAAGTGAAACTTGAATAAAAGTATGTTTTATTTCTTAGATACTGTGACATGTATTTTATCTTTTATATTTGATACATTTTTGTGTTTATACTCATTCATATCTAATCTTGCGTATATTTAAATTTAGTATAAATGTATAAATCCACAATTTAATAAATATTCATTAATTTATAATTAGATTAACGAAAACCTAATCATCTTTGAAGATCGCAATTCGTTGTAATTTTTTCCGATTTTAATACAGAAAGAATTTTCTGCATCTAATAAGTATAAATGAGAAAATAAAATTCAAAGAAGGTGATTCTTTAACAAAAGATTTTTCATCGTTGATACTTTGATAAAATGGAATCTGAAAAATTTGTGCAAAAGATAAATTAATATAGGCGAGATACTTATTCGGAGAATTTCGCCCCAATCGTCGCACCGTTGGATATTCATCTAGCAACTCGGCTCCGTTCCCTCGACAAAGGAACTTTCCTTCCACCTACAATTTTTCGAATGTATACCTTTTATTATTTCCATCCATATCGCGTCATTGATCTCGAAACACCAAGTTTGAGAAGATTCTTCGAACAATTTCTCTTTTCGCTTTTTCTTCTAGCATGCTTCGGGAAATTCCACGACTGTGAAAGTTCCGAGACGTTATTAAGTAAAGTTATACCAGAAAGATAAAAGATTCGCCAGGGAAAGAAGAATAACTCAAATCTTCCTAGATATCTGATTAGATGACTGAATGGGAAGAACTGCCGTGTCTATATGGTATCTACTTTGCATGAGAGATAATAAGAAAAGGGATAAATGACTGGAATGTAGGAAGAAAATAGGTATTTCATAATAAAACTCAGAAACTTTCTTGCAACCTGTCTCGATCTCGTGTTTTCCTAGATATGAATCTTTACTCTTTTCGTGTCGCTATTTATATACTGAAAATACATTTACAATTTAAATGCTAATGCTTCTAAGTCAGTTTATTCGTTAATAAAATACAATAAAATGAAGTAGATAATTTAAAACAACAAAATTTTATCTCCAATCAATTGTTTAATATATTTAAACTATAAGTGTACAATAAGAAATTTTTATAACAAAAATTATAAAAATAAATTGCATAAGAATGTACTCATACACACAGTTTATTAACAATCGCATATTAAAAATAAATAATCAAAGATATACTACCGCATAAGGAATTGGTGCGATATAGTCAGATACATGGTACATGGAGCTTATGTACCTTATCAAAGAGTAGTGAATTGACTTGAGTGTGAAGATACCACGGAGCACTTGAGGATAACCGGTCGTTATTCCATGTTAAAAATCACTTGCCAGAGCTTCACGGAAGCAGTGAGTAGTCACACTGGCACTTTTCACGAGGGTTCGAATCCATTTCTACGTCTTCGATTTTTACCGAACATCAAAGAGTCGAAGATGGTTCAACGACTTCAAAGTAACGTTATCAACTGCCTCTCAACATAGTGTCTGCCGTGGACGACGTCCTTCACCCTACGTTACCTAAAATGATCTGTCGAAAGTGGTTACTTGTCCCAAAATTGATTCTGACGACTATTACTTGACTACCGTGAGCTTTTTTTCTGGAAACGTATTCGTTTCAACTATTCCTGTGGGCGATAAAATCCTTCACAGAAAACAATGATAGGAAATGTACTGTTAGCTGTACGAATCTCCGAAACATTTCTAAGGAAGAAAAATACTTAAAGGAATAAAGATTACAACAATAAAAGAGTATACATAGAAGAAGGAAAAATTGCGATATTAAAAAAAGGGCAGTTATAAGATTTTGATACAACAAAATAGATCTTCGAAAAGAGATTGCGAGAAACAAACAGAAAACACAGTATGAAGATTCGAAAAAATAGAATCATAGGAAGGAACAAATATAGGATAGCTAAAAAAGAGGTACACTAATGAAGTAAATAAAGATCACCAAAAACAGAAGATTACCAAAACAAGAAAAGAATTCTCTACAAAAGACGTGAGAACGGTTTCAGGTACAGAGATATCGGAAACGATGTACAACATATAAGACCACGAAAAAGGAAGTATGTCTGAAAATACAATATAGAATTTACAGTATTCTAAAAGATATTATAGTAAACAAAGAAAGACCATTAAATCCTAGAATATTTGACCCTCCTAAAAAAACTCGAGAGTACTAGAAGTCTAGTTATGTTATATCTAACATTAATTTGATACAAAATTATACGCGAACTCTCCAAACATCAATACCATAGATTATAATATACCTACATATATACTTACTGACAGAAGTTAAGAGACATTACGATCGCTTGGAAATTACTATATACAAGGTAGTTGGTAACTAGTGGTACAAGCGGAAAGGGGGTGATTCTACGCGAAAAAATAAGTCGAAAATATAGAATAAAAATTTTTTTTAATTTTTTTTTTTTAATTTTTCCATCCAGACAGCGATCTACAGTGAGATCTGTTATAACGTTATAAATTCAAAGTCGATTTTCTCGAAAACAAAGCCTTAAACGAAAAATTTTTATTCTATATTTTTGTAATTTTATGCATTAACTCTCCTTTATTTGTAAATGATTGAGCTCCCAATGGACGTTTAACGTGATCTCATAAATGTTCAATTCGGTTGAAGTCAGAAGATTGACTTGATCGCTTAATCATATTAACATTTTGTTCCAGAAGAAACGTCTTAATTAATTCAGTGGGACGTTCCGGGTCACTATCGCGTCAAAATGACCACTGTGGTATTTTCTCGTTTCTCTGGCAACATGCGAGATAGTAGAATACTAATCGAATCCATCCATAGTTTCTATCATTTGTATTAGCGTATCAGAATCATTACGTGAGAAACAATCCCACGCTATTACGTTATCACTGTCAAATTTCACTGTTTGTTTTAGATATCTAACATTAAAATTGATTGCATCTTCATGTATGGACTATTACCTCTTTGTGATATTTTTAATTCCAAACAATGTATCTGAGAAGATAGAAAATATACAGTAATTTTCAAGCGATTATGTTTCTTGACTTTTGTTTTGTCAGTAAGTGTATATATATCGGAAGAAAAAAGAACATAGCACTAGAATGAAATCCACTACCGTTATCGATAGTCACGAGTAACCGTGCATTCGAACTTGAAACCAGCAACTTCGAACCAGCGAACTTGAGAGAGGAAACTCGTCACGGAAGTTGCTAGTTCCCGTTATTAAGCGGAATCGCGGAGACAAAAGGAGTTTTCAAGGGACGAGGAAAAAGTAATCCGGAGAAGCTGTTGGAGAATTTTCGATCGATCCCAATTTAACCAGGTTCACGTGGATGCTGCGTGTGTAACTGAATCAGGTGAACAACCGAACCGAAAGTGTCTTTCCAATGGCGTCTCCAACACGGCAAGCCTTACATTCGTTCATATTGATCGCCGTCTTAAGGAGGAACGAATCGAAGAAATAGCTATTCAACACAGGGAACGTTACTTTAAGACCAGAAACTTAACTTTAATTTCTAGGAAATCAAGTTATTTCGAAAGTAATCGTTTCCACGTCGTTGCGTCCGCTTCAACTTCTCGAATACCCGGAAACGAATCGAATATGTACCGACTTTTCTCAGAAAGCTTCGACCTTTTAACTTGCAGATTACACGGCGACTTCGAAATTTTTAGCTTTGAAAACGATCGTTCCTGTTGGATATCGTAATTTCGATATCGATTACGCTGGCCCTTTGGAACGCTTATACCTTCCACGGTTCCACTCTTTTGTTATCTTGTGTAGTTATTTCTTTGATCTCCATGTAGTCAAATCTGTTTTTAGGCGGAACTTTATTGAAACTTGGACGGAACTTGGAAGAATAATTTCAGGAAAATTTAATATATAAATATGATATGTAGAATAGGATCAGAGATTCAAAATATACGGATTATATAAAATACGTATAAAATATCTATTATTTAGAGGAGAAATTTAGAGGAGGCGCTATTTAGAGGAGAAAAGAGCAGCGAGGAGTCAAACCATTGTAGCTAGAGCGAGGTGTGGAACCGTGGAAAAGAGGAACAGGTGGACGGAACAGGAAAGAGTACGTTAAATCTGTGAAAGAAATATTAAGACGTTAGAATGTTTGGTAGAAGATTGCATAGAAGCAGAAGGAATAAAAACAAGTCTGGAAAAGATTCCAAGAGATAAAAGATTAGAGCAGGTGGTGGAATGGTTAAGAAATGATAAAAAGAATAAGAGAGGAAAAAGATAAGGGACGAAATGACGGAAGAAATACCAAAGATTAAAATGTGCAATAAGCAGACAGTTAGTACGACTGGCGAAAGTAATAGTTTCAGGATAGGAAGAACGTCCAGCGTAGACTCTTAGTATGTGGTATCTAGGTTAAGGATAGCATAAAAATAAAACATGGAAGGACGAGTGAGAAGATCGGATGAGAAAGTACGTGATTAGAAAAATTGCAACGAAGTCGAATTTCTTGGCCACGAAGGCAAAACGAAATAAACTATATTACTATTATTATTTTGTATGTATATAATTGTATTATGCGTTAATTGTATCGTAATTGTATTGTAATATTCGTAATATATATTTTCAATTTTGTACGTAATCAATATACATTGTATATATGTATACAGCTTTTACAAACAATAAATGATATTTGGTATGTTATAATTATGGTACAGTTAGAAGTTAGGCTCCATATGGAATGATTAAAGAGAAGTCTACTACAGATTGTATTTTTTAATCTTCAAAGAATTTTAGAGAATTTTATACGATCATCGTTTATAAGATTCGCCAAATTATTTTTACCTCAGTGTGAAATACTCTTAGAACTTCCCACAACTTATTCGCTGTCTACTTATTCATTGCTAAATTACGTCATGCGAATTTAGGAAACCGAAATGCAACAAACGCAACGCGATTGAAATCCTGCCACGAGCGCGCAGAACATCATCAATATTTCCTCCTTTCGTCGATCGAAAAATCGACAAGCGTAGCATCGATTTTTCAAGAGTCCTCGAGTTTAGTCTCGGCCGCAACCCGGCTCCCAGATAAAACAAAAAAAAAAAAGAAAAAGAAAAAAGAAGGGAAAAAAGACGAGAAAGAAAGCCCCTTTCATTCGTCTGAAATTTCCGATAGAGTCGACGAACGAGCGCGGCGGAAGATAATTTCGCAGACATCTCACCAGTTTCCGTTTCCTACCGTCGTCAGAATAGATAGAAAACGAGATAGAACGAGATCGAACGATCGGCAGAAAAGGATAGTAGCAAAGGAGTATTTTCGTCAAATATTTACACCGGCGATACTATCGACTCGTACACGCGAAAAGCCAAAAGATTGAACTGGCCGATATTTTCCGACCACGTAATATACAGACAGAGCCTCGCTATTCACGTCGATTTTATCGAAGATTTCTTGCGCTGCATACGCGATTCCGCAGTCGTATTCATCGTCGTTGACGTACTCGATCCATTGATCCGTTTGATTTATTGTCGTTGCAGAGGAGTGCACGGCGGACAGATGCAGCAAGGTGCCCTGTTCCCATGGCGGTAAGTGCCTGACTACTGGAGGCGACACAGCTGTATGTCTCTGCCCCCTCGGATACACCGGCGATCTTTGCGAGACCAGGGTGGATCTTCAGGTAAATTTCCGTACATACTGTACGAGAACTATAGGAAAAGAACATGATATGTCATATTTCTTATTTTCTACAGGCAATCAATTTCAAAACTCGGTATGTCGTCGATCGATATCACGTTATCACAATTGTCTTTTTATTTGATTTTGAAATTACACATGTGTCTCTTTCATCCTATTCTAAGATATTAAAATATCGTTTGTCTTAGTAATTATAACTGTAACTTCTAGGAAACATAATTCATTTCTCAAGTATTTTTAAAAGCTTGGCATTTTTTAATTTAACAGGTTGTTTCTATTATCAGTTATATTATATTAATATTCTTCTTTGTTCGTTTAATAGTAAAACGATATTGAAATCAGAAAACCGATAATAATGTACTTGTCACGTTTTTCAACTGCGGTCTTCGTATATGTATATTGATTTGCTGATTTTGAATTACATAGGTAAAAATGTATTCGATGGAAGAGTTCTCTAGCTATCTAAGTAAAAAATAATTAGAAGACGGCTACTATTATAAATCGCTCTGTTATACTAATCAAGCGAATTGGTATATATATATATAGGAATGATCATTCGTAGAAATGTAAGTTATGAAAAAATGTCAAGTATTTGAAATATATCCATTGATTTTATATTATATTAAGTATTGTTGAGATTGCTGCATAAAGATATGCGACTTTAGCAAACTTCATACGAAGTAATCAGTATTGAGATAAAACTCAAAATTGGTTTACAACAAATAAACACATTAAAATTCTACTTATAGAAAGGACTTAGATCAATAGTCACGTACAATGACACGAAAATTCTCAATCTAAAACGTTCGGACACATTCGATTATTGTGGACTATCATTTTTAATGTCAGAACGTCTCGGATACCGATAACAAAACTCAAATTTGTCGAAAGTATATTCCTAGAAAAACGTTAAAGTGTATTATTAGAGATACATCAGGACACAGAAAGATGATTAAATCCGACTTAACGTAACACGAATTTGAGGAAAAGAATGTTGTTATATAAGATTTTTACGTAGAATATAGAAAAGTTTATTTTGTACCTTATCCTACAGATTATTATTCAAAATGAATAAAATCATTTTCATTGCTCGCTTCAAGTACATATCTGTGCATGTACATATACAGGGTGGTTGGTAACTGGTGGTACAAGCGGAAAGGGGGTGATTCTACGCGAAAAAAGAAGTCGAAAATATAGAATAAATTTTTTCGTTTGAGGCTTTGTTTTCGAGAAAATCGACTTTGAATTTTCGCTCGGTACGCGTGCGGTACGTTATAACGGATCTCACTGTAGATC
>NT_176502.1:467861-506280 GCF_000188095.3 Bombus impatiens
ATATATATATATATATACAGGGTGATTGGTAACTGGTGGTACAAGCGGAAAGGGGGTGATTCTACGCGAAAAAAGAAGTCGAAAATATAGAATAAATTTTTTCGTTTGAGGCTTTGTTTTCGAGAAAATCGACTTTGAATTTTCGCTCGGTACGCGTGCGGTACGTTATAACGGATCTCACTGTAGATCATTGTCTCGATGAAAAAATTAAAAAAAAAAATTAAAAAAAAAATTTTATTCTATATTTTCGACTTCTTTTTTCGCGTAGAATCACCCCCTTTCCGCTTGTACCACCAGTTACCAATCACCCTGTATATATATATATATATATCGTAAACTGTTTATTTTTCACGTTTTATATTTTTGTTATATTTTTTTAATAAAATATTTATGGTCTTTTTGTTACATGATACCTCAGTGTTATTTTTAGCTATTATTTTAGAGCATACCAGTAAATTTTAAGTGAAAATCCGCGGAAATATACAAGTGTATCATGACATAAATTTCGCTTCATAAATAAAGAGCTTAATAAAAAAACAGCAAGTGAATTTTTCCTTGAAAAAAAAATAATAAAAACAAGAGATGAAAACAAGAGAATAATAAAAACAATATATAAAATACTTACTGAAAAGGAAGATGATAATTCTCAAAGGTAATTTCCAAGACAGTTCTGAAGATAGTTTTCGAGGTTGAAATTTCAATTTCGGAGAATCTACAGGAAACGTTTCTACCACAGTTTATCTTTATACCCAATTCTCTGTCTGGTTCTAAAAATCTTACGTATTTTTATTTCACACAATTTTCTTCCGAGACCGTAATAATAAATTTAGCTTCGTTTAATTTCAAAATTTCCAAAATCAATGAATTCAGATCCAAAGCGGAATTCAGAAATTATTTGATCGTATTAACTTCCAACCTTCAAGAGCGTCTAATACGGTGTCGGGAGTTATCAAACGCGGAAGGTGTAATAGTACCATTGGCTGAAATTACAATGTCGTAAATTTCAATGGAAACTTGTTTTCGCGAATCGATCTCGAATGTCGAAGCCACGAACGATTAACTATTATGACTGCCATGATTTGAAATACGCCCGAAACGCTCGAACGATTAATTAAATCTTGACCAAGCTCCCATTTCCCCGTAAACTTTACGTTTAATCCTTTATCGTAGTGCGAACCTGTGGTCGCAGATTGCGCGTGCTTTTGAAGTCGCCGCCGATAACATTTTCGCGAAAAAATTCTATTGAACCTGCGCGGAATTAAAGAGGAAACGATCGAGAGGGTGAGTTTGAATTTCGAGTGTTTGCTGATTCTGATTCATCCTAGTTGTTTAGTGGGGAATCTGAATGGTATTGGTAGTTGTGGCGGTAGATTTAAGGTGGGGAAATGAGATAAAATTGCGAAAGCAGAAATTATGTTCTTTTTTAGGTTTCGTATTAAAAATATTTATTAAAGAAACTCGTTCTCTGGCAGAAATACTCTGTATTTTTAATCATTCGGTTTGATAGTTTGTATTTGATATTAACATTTTGCTTTTCTCATGATATTTTTCATAAACGTGGGTGGACATTGTTTATTACCTTATTACTCTACTTGCACTGAAACTGTATATTATACATGACTTATACTCGACGATCTAGCCTTTTACAAATTAGAATCGAAATTAAAGTTCAAGAATTAAATTTCTTCTTGTACAAATATAGACTGCCTCCGTTATAGTTTGCCTTAATGCCATCTTTTTAATCCGTATTCATAGAAATATAAATTTACATAAATGTCCGTAATCCACGCATCACGCGCTTCGAACAAAAGCGAATTAATCACTCGATACTCACCTCCTCGCCTCAATTCATTACTCTCGCGAGATCATTCGGGAATTGGTGCAACGTTATTATATACAGATTGCATCAACCAGATCGCATACGAACAATAGAAAAGAAGATCAAAAAGAGAAGACAAAAAGATATTCAATAAAGCAGACGCGACAAAACATCGGAGAAGGAGGATCAATTTTCCCCGTGCATACCTAGTGTCAGTGAAACTGCTCGAGTACCCCGGAAGTAATATCGACTGACAAGCCGATAGTAATTTTATCAGATGCAGCTCCACGCGTTCACGAGGCTCGCTTTAATGCTTCCGCCACTGTTATAATCGATACATGGTGTGTATATATATATAATAGGCTCGCGTATAATCCTTTGTATGTTTTGTGCGTGCAGACGAAGTGGCATCTGCGGACGAAAGAACAAATATATAATATAATACTTGGTGATGAGATCTGGAACTCTTTGAATCTGTGTATATGTATCTGACAAAAAATTCGAATCGCTTTGAACGCATGATTTAAAAGTAAAAACTGTCAAATATCTATCAAGACAGTTTTGAAAGTCTTGAGAATTTAGATAGGTTTTAAAAACTGGACGAGTAGACTGGGGATTTTTCTGTGTTTAAGGAAAATTTGAAGATGTGAAAATGCACAGAATGCACGTGATATACAATAATATATTAAAAATATCCAAAGAACGGTACTCTTTTTTAATATTCAATAGGGAAACATTATTTTTATTGAAATTCCTATTTCGTAATCTTATTCGTAGAAACATGAATTTGCGTAAATATCTAGCGTCTACGATGACGAGTATTCGATATTTTCCAAGCATTTTGATCTACTTTGTCCAAACGATACGATTGACATAAATTGATTGTGAGCTTTTATGCAGTTTTATATTGTTATGAAATGGAATTTAAATAGAAATTTGTTTCATCTGCCAAATATTGTAATAAATACTCTGTTTTCGACATTTTTATACGTCAACTTTGTATCTTACAATTTCGCAAAAACGCATAAAAATCCGTAGTCTGCGCATAAAATATTAAACAAAATATGGAAAGTTTGAATTATCATAAATACGAGACTCAAGGTTTTCCAAGACTTTCAAGAGTCTTAACTAATCGCCACGAATTTATCGCCACATACCACGACACAAATTCGAAGAGGATTGAAATGTTTCAGGTCCCATCGCTAATTGTACTCGACGCTCGTTTCAACTTCACACCATCAAATTGATGACTGTGTAGAATAGGAAGAAAATGAAAAAGAGACAACAGGAAGGAGAAGAAAAATTTGCTATGGAAAATTTCAATCTCACGAAACACGAAAAAGGTCCTCAAAAAACATGTCACTGGTTAATTCGATACAAAATATCCCGAGTTCAGTCGCGTTTTAATCCGCTCGAAAAATGCTTCGATGCACAGCATTCCGCGCAGGATGTAATTAAGCGTGTTGTTTTGCACGCGATTTAACATCGTCGGCGATATCAACGCAATTTCCACGGTCTCTTTAAACGTTCTTTCGTTTTACATAATCGTTCCTCGTATTTTACATGATTCCACTGGCTGGACGAGTTTCTCATTGCTTGTGCTGGAAAACGTATTCCATAGGGATTGAACGCTCTTCAATTATCTCGGAGAAATATTTTCAGCTGCTTGTTTTTTATTTTTCATGACGGCAGTTTATTTTTATGATTGTTCCAATGTAAGATAGTATAAGTGCGTAGTGGGAAATATAGAATTTATCTTGTCTATCTCGATGTTTAAACAGAACTTGTTTAAACTGAACAAGAAATTTGCGATATTATTTAATTCAAGCGCTTGAATCAATTTAATCGATGATTAACTGCACGATTTATAATTTTTAGCCACGCTCACTGCACAAACATCCACAGTCTAGTGATGCACGACTAATTTCACTTCAACTCTGGTTCATTCGAAATTCAAGATAGTTAAGTGGATAGCAAACGGTTAATTTATAATGGAAGCAAAAGTGATCTGTAATATTGAAAGTTGTAGAAGAAATGTGGAAACAGGAAGAAAAGCGATGGAAATGAACTGATTATGAGAGCAGACGCTTGGTTTATTTGACTCATTGGGTTATACCATTTTTAAAAGATTAAGTTGGTGCTGATTTAGATCTGTAAAATCGTTCGTTGTTTGTTTTTTCATCTCTTCTCTTCTTCGTTGTTCAATTCTAACTTTTCTCGAGAATATAAGAGAATACGCTTTTCATTCTGCTTCGCTTTATCTGGCATCTTATTTCGGAAGTATTCTCTTAAAAGCCTCGATTTTTTATTCCGCTTATTTTATTCCGCAGTTTTCGACTGTTTCACTCGTAGTAACCATCATAAATCATAAAAATTCCGCTTACGCTTATCGTCACCTTTATGCTCATTTTTAACAAGCGTAGCTTCTTCAGTTAAGAAAGATAAGGAAGCTTCCGGCTCTGACAATGTTGTTGCTTGGATCGTAGAAACGCAGAAAAGACCAGATGATGTAGATATGTCACTTTTCAAAGCAGTTAAAAATTTCGGCAGGAGAAAGCCGGAAATAAAGAGTCATTCGAACTGTTCAGAAACCACATTGATCAATACCATAAGTTAAAAAGCAGAAAAAAGTAATGATGTTGCAAATATTATTTTTTAAATTTATCTTAGAATTCACTATTCTCTGCAATATCTTCTTGCAACGAATAAACTTATGAAGGTTATTCATTTTCTCATTTTGTCATTCAATTATTCATTTCTTGACAATTGAACAGTGTGATCGTATTACTTGCGTAATAAAATTAAGCTATTGACAAAAAGTAGATTTAATCAGCTTTCTGAGAAGCTCATTTATCGATCAACAAAATAAGCAAAACTAAGCTCGAGAAAGAATTCATCATCTCGGTACCACTCTCGATGCCAATCATACAGTAGCTACAAAAAATACCTACTTGCACATTAATGTATTTATTATAGCTATATCATATATATAATTTATAGTTAATATGTAAATTACATACTAACTAGGTCCAAGTATATCGAATCTCGTATTATCTTTCATTTCGTAATAGTAGTGCTTTCATATCAAGCGAAACTGATGATACTAATGAAAATGAATTGTAAATGATAATGAAAAACTGTAAAATCCGATAAGACGCCTTATTGAAAGATAAGTGTATGAGCAAATTTTTTTCCAGCCACTTTATATACAGGGCGAATTTTTCTTTTCGCCAGCTCCTCCTTCCCCGAGGAACGTAAATTTCATGAAGTACGTTACATGGCCGCTCTCGTGTTCCCTGGTCTCGTTATAGCAGCGTTCACCGAGGCCACTGTACACTGTACATTTCTTCGAGCTCGTGTAACAAAACGCGAGTAGCAGCGCCGATGGGATTTACGCGGAGATATAACGGGCGGGCAACTGCGTTTAATTTACTGGCTGTACACGGTCAGAGCATCTTCCTGTTCGGTAACTACGTCATTTCGAAAATTGACGCGGGTGAAGATAACGGGAGAAGTAACGGGGCCCGGACCGCCGGGAAATAACGTCGTTGTCAGAAGACTTCGAAACACGGTAGAAGACGTTAGAAAACCGACGACCTAGCACCCTCGATTTTTCGCGTTCGCCGATGAAACATCGCCGCGATTTACACTTGCCTGTCGGTCCTGCGTGAGAAAGCGATAGCGCTTAATATCTCGCGTGACTGAGCGATGTTCCTGAAAGTCACTTCAACGCGGAAGTGACTTTTTCAGGAAGGTGTTTGATAGGTCTTTTGGGGCTTCTTGCGGAGATCGTAATGACGCAAGGAAGTTTAGAGAGTTCACGGAATATTTATCGCAAACATGTATTTAGTAAAAATTAATATATATGGCGCGAATAGCTATCATAAATATATAATAAGCGTCAAAAGATGGTTCCGCCGAATATCGAGACTTATTAAATGTAACAGACAATCGACTAAGCCTTTAAATACTTTGATGATCTCTGAAATATATACATATTTGTATCAAATATATTGCAACTTCTATACACATTTTCACACTTGTCTCAAACATTATCGACATAATTATAATAACTTCTGATTGCGGTTATAATAAAATTTTGAAATATTTCATATAACACACATAATATATCCGTAAAAGGTTTCTACAACTGCTCAAATACTTTCACGAACCGCTACATCTGCCATGTTTCTTATCTCGCCTGTTTTCTCAACGTTCTCGCTATCCATTATCTTCATGCCTACGTCGCACATTAACAAATTAGAACACTGAAACGCGGTTTAAATCTAATAAACGTGGAACGAAAGCGTCACGAGGTCATGTTCCTGACCATTCACCCCCCTTTCTCGTTCATTTACCACAAGATCAACGATTCTGTCTGTTACAAGAAAGGATCAGATTCCTGGGGAAGGATGTCCGAGTAAAAAGAGGGCCGAGAGTCCGTGGAATAACCGTTTCGAATGAATTGTCTGGGCGCAGGTACCGTCATTCAACGGCTCCTCTTATCTGCGTTACCCGGGATTGGCCGACACGTCTCTATCCTGGCTGGAATTGGCTGTCACGTTGAAACCGACTGCCGCAGACGGAGTTATACTTTACAATGGCCACCACAGCGACGCCACTGGCGACTTCATCGCGCTGTACTTGTCGTCGGGGCATGTTCAGTTTACCTTTGACCTGGGAACAGGACCAGCCAGTTTGAGGTGAGTCGATTCTTCCATTCACGAACGACGAAATCGTCATCCGACACAAGTGTACGTTATAATGGAACTTCGTTTACGTGGAGTTCCTTTAATCGAATGGTATTTTAGATGCAGCAGTATAAGATGGAAATGTACGAAAATTTAGTCAGTATGAAATTTTAGTAAATTAATTGAACTGCTGTGTCGATTAAATCTATTTACGTGAACGCGAACTCCTATTATTTGATACGGTCCTCGTAGGTTTTTACCAAAATTTCTTGTTCGCGTTGATTTAGGATTTCATAATCCTAATACACTGTCTGATTCGTGATTCTATTATTTGGACCAACTTGCATAATAATTTACTAACTAACAATATTAGTTTAACTAATTAACAAATTTACATTAGTCAATAATAATGTTAGTTATTATAATTGACAATATTATTGACAATATATTATTAATCGATAATATTATTGAATTGACAAATTTATTATTGAATTATTATCATCAAATTGACATTACCCACCGATGATATTAATAAATTGTCAAGTTACGGATTATAGATAACAAACTATGATTTTACAATTTTACGATTTTACAATTACGAAAAAGAACTAATAGTAAAGACAAATCGGATTTACTTGGGTCGATTTATTTGTAACAAAAATGAAACTAGATGTAAAAACAGAACAGAATCTCCAGGTAAGGAAATCGTTATTTAAACGGATTAATGGATTAACAGATTATTGCCAAGCTTGTTGTTACTACGAGAAAATCTATTAGCAAGGACTTGCGCACGTGGACGAGCATAAATATACGCGCGTAAAACTACCTCGGACCATCCTGTTCCTTTCAATTTCCTCCGTAACTCCTTTCAATTCGAACCATGTCTAATTGAGTCGTTTGCATGCTGACTCCCCATCGAACGAACGATCAACGGATGAACGGATATTGTAATTTTATCGGGAACTAGCGTACGGGGTGAAAAAAAGGGAAGTGGGTCGGCCAGTTATGGATGCCTCGTTCCTGCTTGATTGGATGGGGAAACGTGTTTTAATTTGTTGAAGGCAGTGACTTGATTTGTGGTTGACGTAGTGGCAGCTTGATAGGCTTTCGAGCTGGTGAATTCAGGCCTTTGTCTTATTTTCTTTTTTCCTGCCATTTACATATGTTCGATATTTTTCTTTTCCTGCAAATGTTAAAATTAGTTGAAAGATATCGAGAAGATTAATTAATTTAAGAAAATTTAACGAGGTACACGTAGCATTATTTAAGAAGAATATATGTACTTTTCTATGAAAGACACTCAAGTTTTTGTAGGCACGATCTACCTTTTCAATTGATAACGTTCGATAATATTTTTCTTTATTTGCAGAAATAAAAGTTCTTAGTAGATATCAAATAAAATGATTAAAGAAATCGAACAAAATATTGCGATATTGTTTACTAAAAATATATGTTTACATATTCAAATTCTTATGTTATCTTCGTTTCTATTGTTAACATACATTCAATGGCACTTCTCTTCTTTCCTTGTGATTTAAAGGTATAGTTAACGAGTATCGAGAGATTGATTAATTACAGAAATCGAAAAAGATACTGTAATATTATTCAAGAGAAATATGTATTCCTACGAAAAAGACAGTTCCATTATTTAAAAAAGCAGATATTACGCTATTCGACGTTCCTTTCTCTATTTATCCTATCTCCAGTAACATAAAATACAGATAAATTCTCTTGAAACCATTTTTCACAGATCTCATTATCGTTCTCACTATTTCTTACTGAAACAAATCTTCTATCTAGTTCTCCAAGCATTTCAATCCAAATACCGTAACGCAATTAAAATCTCCGACGTTCGATTCCCAGGTTCCGCTTATCCTTCTTCAAATCTTCCGTGAGATCAACTAATCAAAGTGGATCGAAGAGTCACTATTAACCCTGGCACGATCCTCGAATTTTTATATATTTCCATCTTGCTCTCATCTTAGAGCATAAAAAGGATTCGTAATGTCCTCAGAAAATATTTTACATACAGTTAAAAAGAAAACTCATGCGTAACAATGAGACCTTTTTCATATTTTGTTCGACTAATATGCGAAGATATTTTCCAACGTTGAACAGTTATAATTTGGTCGAGAATCGCTGAAAGAATATAGCGGGGTTAAAAGCAAAAGAACAATTTTATCTGCAAAGCGTAAAAGAGAATAGGAATCTCGCGTCTTTTTCGCGATAGTTTTCTCCATATTCGCGCATTGTTTCGAATAGAAACGAGACGCTTCGATTACGTCGCTTGTAACGCTGTATAACGAGTTTATGCGCCATGCGATCGATTAACCAAGCTCGACGTCAGTGTCGAAAGAACCGAACCGATCGTTTAATCCGTCCTATCGCCGGCTAACAATGTATCGATGTCGATCGGCCTCATCGCGAATTAAACCTCTGAATATTCATGATGGAAAATCAGTGCGCGCGAGCGCATCCTCTCGCGGATCAGATATTCTAATCAGGTCCGAGTTAGCTTACCATTTTTGCTGCTTTCGTTACGAGGATTAACCCTTACCTCATGGAAAATCCCCGTGCGAGATCAGGGGATTGAATGGGAAATTGTTTAGAATATTCCGCTCTCTGATTCGACTTGCTGTTGTTTCTTCGTCGCGTCAATAGATAATGTACATATACGTATGAAGCGTCTTTGAGCGTACGGAATTTGTTCGATAACAAATGGTAAGAAATTTAAGGGAATTCGAAATCTGCAATCCATACGAGACGATGATACGAATTTCTATGGGTAGGTAGATGTAATTTTTAATCCAACCTGGGTAATCATTTTTATATTCCTTTTCATTTTTCAACAATTTCTTCGATACAGAAACGGCTTAGAAATTCTTTCATTTTTTTCAAAAGATATATGTGTATTTTTTTAAAAATATCGAAACGGGTTCTAGAGAATTTAAATGTAGAAAAACTTTGTATTTTTATGATACTATCTTTTTTCATGATATAGGCGTTGTCATAGCTTGCAGTTGTTTTTCTAAAATATTTTCCTAAGATTTCTACACGTGTATCAAGTAAATTTCCTTAAATCACAGTTGATATAAATGACACCATACTTCATACGAAAAGAAACTCCGATATTGGTGATTATTGAACTGACACAATAAATGAAAGAAATAAAAATTTTAATTTTCGTATACAATAAACGACGAACGGGGGAAAGCTAAAAATTACTCCTCAGCAACAGAATTACCCTAATAAAAATCACTTCCCGCATAATAGCCAATCGAACGAGTACTCGAATCGATAATATAATACGTTAACAAACACGGTAGACCGTATTGGCACAAACATTTCGACAATTAAGTTACAATTTATAACGACAGGACATTGATTAAGTTCCTTGTCGCAATGGCGGTGGCAAATCTACGGGAAACACGATTCTGCACGACGCAAAAATATTTCCCGTTAATTAATCCCGATCCATTTAAACTCGTCATGGCTCGAGCGTGTTTTTACATTGATTTCGCGAAAATCAAACATGGCTCTATTTTACATACGGAGGCAAACGAAACCGTGTTTGTCCGCTTTATGAAACTCTTCGATAAATAGCCTTTTTATTTCGTGTCGATCTTCTGGCGGCAGTTCGTCTGGACGAAATAATATCCGTAGGTAAACTTCATTCGTATTCGTCGTGTTAGATAGTCAACCAACCACCGAGCCGCCATTATTTCCACCCTTGCGTGTGCTGTAATCGAAATCCATCCACGCTCTCGATATTAACCGATATGACGGTAACCCGCATATGACGACGAAAGATCTCGTAATAGCGTAAGAGTTGAGGGAAAATTCCCACAGACGCGTGAATTTCTCCTTCGTGGATGTACAATGATTGACAAAAGTCAAGAAAAATAAAAGGAAGAAAAGAAAGTAAAAAATTATTTAGTATATCGCGTTTTATAATTAGTATACTTATAGTATTTCTAATATCGATTGTATTAATAAACGTTAATATTTCCGATGGGACCATTACATTATTATATGCTTAATGTAATGAGTAATGGATTATATGCTGAATACAATGTATTGGACTATTAAGAAACTTTTGTGATCTCTGAGGGATAGATCTCACGCTAAATATCTTACAGCCTTCATATACGTTTTCAGATGTTTCCACTTTATCAATATAATCGTAACCGTCAGGTCTCGTTAGCTAATGAAATTCCAAAATATTACATGACACACGTGATATATTCGTGAAAGGTTTTTACAAGTGTTCGGGCACCCTCAAAGGCTGCTGTACAAAGTAGTTCAGACATATCGTTTATTAATATTTATACGAGATACAGGCGATCAACGATGTTTATGAATATATCGCGAAATTTTTCTCTTTTAATGATATACACAAACTTGTTTATGTAGATCGAATTAATTAGCAAGCGTAAATATTCGATAGCAAATATAAATATTATTAAATGCATCGTATAAAGCGGCAGTAATGCAATAATATGCAAAGCATTGTAATATTATTCTCGAAATTAGCTTGATCCAAGAACTTTGTACATTATTATAGACCTTCGCTTTATTCGTCGGCCACGCCTGAATTGATTTAACAAGTAAAGTTAATTCATAGAAGCCAGTACAATCAGAATATCGTGTAATATGCACCAGTGAAGCGCAGTGGTAATGGGGATCATTGTAATATTATTGTCAAACTCGGATCTATCCGAAATCACGTCTAATGAATGTCTTTTCGTATTATTCGTCAGTTATGTCCGAATTAATTAACGAATACATATATTTAATAAGAATATCACGAATTAAAAGAATCATTCAAAATGCCAATAATACAATAATAAACCATATCGTTGTAGCACCATTCTCAAGTTTACCTTTATTCGAAATTTGTACTTTTCGCATTATTAGCCGGCTATGTCTGAATTAATTAACAAATACGAATATTCAATACATATTACAGTATTAAAGATGTCTTTTGAAATAACGATAATACAATAACAATGGAAATCGTCCTACTACAATTTATTCAAAAAATAGTAATAAAATTGTTTCTTTGCTTTTGAAGTTTTTTGTACTATTTACAAAGTACATGCGAATTAATTAAAAAATATAGCATTCATTGGCAAATTTATATGACTAAATTATTATATGATGCATCGATAATGGACAAATCTTAATGATTTTACTCAAAAATCCTATACAGTACAAACGTTTTATATTACACCCCAGTCGCACTCAAATTAAATAAGAAATATATTTCATATTATAATTACAAAAATATTACAAATATTACAAATGTTATAGATATTTAATAATAATATAAAATAATATAAATACCAAGTATAGTTTTACCCAAGAATCTAATTCCACTCTAATGTTGATCTTTCACATTATTCATCGACCACGCCCTCTGGAATTCTCGATATCTACGAGTACACGATTCTTTTGGCTGTTAAGTGGCCACGCAACATTTGACTCTTTCTCCTCGAGAGGAAAGTTACCCATCATTTGGCTCAGTGGGGCCGTTCAATACGTGAGATTTTTCCACTCTGACTAATTCTCAGTATACTCACTTCGAGCAGCGAAATATTATCCGTGAGCAAACTTCATTCGCATTCACGACGTTTGACCGGAATTACGGCGGCGGAACTCTCCATTCTGACTAGTTTTTCCCTCGTCAGAGATTCTCCTATAGTCTGCGTCGACGTTTTATTACAGTGACGTGGGAAACGTCGGATTTTTCTTTCGATCCCCAGTAACAAAACCGAAAATCCTCCCTCTTGCTCTATTGAGAGTTTAATCTTCTCTTAATCATGTTCTCTTAATCATGAGCAGAGAGAATGTGTTGTTAGAAAAAATTTAACGGGAATTTCCAAAGACATTGAAAAAATTACCTAAAGTTAATACAATGTTTCGAAGATACCGATAATACTCCAATTCTTATTCATATTGCCAATTATTTGACAAGAACCTCAATTATCATGTCACGTTCTTAAGCATCAGTAAGCGATAAACAACAATTCTAATAATCTTACTCGTAAGATCATAAATCGTAGAAAATGGAGATTTAACGACTCGCAATTGCAGGAGCGAGAATCCAGTTCGTCTGGGTGAATGGGTGGAGGTGCGAGTGTCAAGAACCGGACGTTTGGCTTCGCTCGAAGTCGAGGACGACCCTCCGCAGGAAATCCTGGCGCCAGGAGCTTTCACGCAACTGTCGTTGCCACTAAATCTTTACTTGGGCGGCGCGCCATCCACTGACATGTACTCACCGAAGATGAAAACGACCGCCAGCTTCGTGGGATGCATTCAAACGGTCATCTTGAATCGTCGCGAGGTAAGAAACTTTGCTCGTATGCGTCCTCAGAAAGGACCTATCTACAAAAAGAGGAGATTAACTGTGATTTGGAAAATTTCACTTTCACGGAAAATTTATCGAAAGATTAACTGTTTAAAGATTTAACTCGAACTCTATAAATGTGATTAGCGACATATTCACTGTTCGACGCGTGTCCAATTTTCGAACCTTCGATAGGCAATTTTTGCAGACTTTCGTGAATTAGACACGAATCTGCAAACCGTTTCTCCTCCTAGAAGCCACATTTTCGAAAAATCAAATTTGGAAAAAAAATTGCAAGTTTTCAACTTTGGCTATGCTTTATGCTTCTACGGTAGCGCTGTGAAAAATAAATTTCAACTTGAAGGAATCAACTTTGGAAAAAGCTGTAACTTTTCAATCTTGGAGATTTTTTTTTTATTTTAATATTTATTAAAATTACAATCAATTTTCGCGTTGAGAATATCTTTGCGCCTTTATAGTAACAACTATCGAATTGCTGTTGAAACGAAAAAATTCTACTGACTCTCCCGAGTAAAATTATATTCATCGTTGTTGCATTAGAAACGTTTAAATGTGTTTAAATAATGATCAAGGTGAAAAGAACACGCAAAACGTAACATTTTCTGTTTACATTTTTCAATTTATTCGAAAAACTAAAGGTTTAAGAGAAAATGACATAATACACAGGTAGAGCAGAAATTCCTGCTAAGGGAAGTATCAAGAGAAACTAGAGAATCGTGTTCTGTTTCTGATATAAAAGCGAAATATTTTAACAAAACACGAGGCAGCGGCAGTGATAGTCAATTTAGCGATTGCCTTGGCATTGAGTAGAATTGCCGCTTTCGATTTTTTCAAAATTGACTTTTCCAAAGACTATGAATTCTAGAAAAACAAACGGTTTGCGGATTTTTGTTTAGCTCTCGAAAGTCTACAAGAGTCACCTATCAAAGGCTGCAAAATCGGGGAAACAAGTTAAAATTCATTGAACAGTGATTGTTATTAAACCTAGAATATTAGAAAATATAGAATATCGTGAAATATTTCATAGTATGCTGAAACGTTATAATATATAAGCGTATTGCTTGTAGATACACGATGAAACGTTAATATACAAGTATATAGCGTGTTTGTACATGATGAAACGTTAATATACAGGTGTATGGTGCGTTTACACATAGGTTTTATGAGTTTTTGCAGACTTTTGAAAGATATTTTACTACAAAAACTAAACTCAGCGAATAAATATTCAATTTATTGAATTCAGTCGAGAGTATGCAAAATATATATTATATTCATAAAAGTGAATAAAAGTTAGTAATAAAATAGTATATAGGTGTAGTATCGGGAATATATATATAATTATTCTCGATTATTATTGATGATGATGATTTATTTACAATAAATGAATTGTACAGATGTTGATTAAATAGAAGAACGATGATTGTTTAACGTGAACTAATCACAATAACGTGTTATAATCTAGACAACTCAATAGTTAATTCGCAACTCTCGTCACAACGAGGATCCAACGCTGTCTCTCACGCGGATCACACTCTCACGACAACGCTAGTGTCACGTCGAAGACACAAGAAATCACGAAACCGATAGATTGTCACGTAAACTTAAGGGTTGGTTGATGAAATAATATAGCTGAGTCGTAACACAACTATTAATTTTGTTTTAGTTAAACTTTATTATGAATTCAGCAATCACAATGTAATACACACTGAATTAACATAAATCACAATTCACTCCAACCACGTTATGTAAGACTTAGTTACAATGATACGTTAGGTATGCGACTGTTATAAGGATAGAGACCGGTAAAGATATGTTGACTATTCTGAGGATACAGAATAAGTGAGTTTTACTGACGATACTGTGTCTGAGGAAGGTTAGGTGTGGGTGTGTCTAAGGACACGGGACTATCGGATTTGTCGATGACAATTTTGGTTAAGGAAGTGAGGGCAGTAGACACAGTCTCCGATTGGATAATAAGACGGTTGATGGACCAGAAAGGGTTTTAGTCGCCCTCGCGAGAAAGTTGCTAACGGCACATACCAGATGTGAAGAAAACCAACTTTCTATGCTAACACGTGGTAGACAATAAACGTAAAGGAAATCTAAGACAAGAAATACTCGCTTGGTCCGAAGGACCTTAACTATGAAAATTCCAAGACCCCTGATGGGTACTTAAGACTATTGAGGGTATGCGCCAAGGATGTGCAGACATCTGGGTGCCATCCTGTCCGCGGTGTGTGACCTGGTCTCTGGTGCGAATTGACGTTACAAGATCGCCGGTGATCTCGCATCGCAGTTCGAACGCTTCACGAATAAAGTAAAGAAATTGAACTTCGTATAAGATGATGGCAATTTTATTGTATAAATCCAACAGAGTGATGGTTCAAAGTGTTGCAACAGAATAATGTGTCGAGCGCTAATTTAGGGGAGTTTTTATATGGAGGTTTTAGTCCCTTTGGAGGGGTTATCGTCGGATGTATATCAGAGACGGCTATTCAGTTGCTGTTTTGTTATTATTTCGTTAGCTGTGGCATGCAGGGTGTTTCGTCTACTTTATTACTGTTTCTGAGCGGGTGATCTTTCTTGAGCGGGTGACACTAGCAACACTATCTCGACAACGCAACTCGCATTCTCTGACTTCTCGATTCACACTCTCTGGCTTCTTCACTGACACTCACTGTTCTCGCATCCCTTTGTCTTTTCTTAGGCCCACCACGCACGTGTTCCGCAAACACTCGTGGCCAGGGTCACGTAGGCCTTCTCTACGAAACTATTCAATTGAAGGACCGATTGATGGACTCGACGACGCCTCGGCTCTCGCGACATTGTTTATGGTTTACCCGATATCTTTTAGGTTTTTTGTCCATGATACTACATAGGTATAGAATAACATTGATGTACTATTGAACCTGATCAATAAACCAATTTTTTAATTGATATACTTAATACATTATATCTAATTCAGGAAATCAATATGATACGCAAACGTCGTTCATTCATTCCTGTTTCCTATCTGGTAATAAATTCACTATCGCTTCCCTTCACATTTCATGTCTCTATTTTTAATGACACACCTTTTTAATGACATTCTCGTTTTTACAACAGCTCGTAAAACACCTCATGTAAAATACTCCAAAATATAAAATATGGTAGAAATAAAAAGGAGGGGAAAAGAAAGAAGGAAAGAATTTTATGGTACGCGGAATATAATAGAACATTAATTCTAAAAATGACAGTTTTAGATAAAAAAAAATATACAAGAAATAGAAAAGAAAGCAAAGAGAAACGAGAATATGGAAGAAAATACAGTTAACGAGGATGCAGATATTTATTAAAGTCCCTAACGATTTCATTCATAGAGAATTATTATTAACGACCAGGTATAGATATTAGTACGGCGTTAAACTGTATGAATGCACGCATTGTATGTTTTCGTTCTTTCCCTCGGCGACTTTAGGAGAATTAAATCCAATCTGGTGCAGCTTGCTCTTTTATTACATTCGTCTACTCGCGTTTGCCTTTATCACGAAAGGATTATCGTCTACTTATAAATTCACGGATATAGCTGCCACAACGTTGAATCAAACACGAAACTGCAACTACTTCCTTCAGAACTTTATGTCTAATTGAAATGAAATCACGAGCATCGTTTTTGTACGGATAATTATCGATAATTAGCGGTCTGTTAAATGGAACCACTAGAGTATATTATTATTCGGTTGAAGTATCCTTAAGTAGTTATACAATCGGCATAACTAAGAAATATAATTGAATACTGTCAAAGCTGCTTATTGTTGAACAAATAGTACAGTCAGTTGTATCGGACAAGTAGAGAAACTGGGATTTGGCCAGACTTGCCAGAGATCCAGGACAATGCTGATTCAGCGACGAAGTAGCATGGTCTAACTGATTAGATAAGTAGCAAAAGCTAGAAATTCTCATAGTGCAAGCCAGAAATTGTCGGGAAAGTAGGATAAATGGAGTATAGGTCTGTCTATACAACCAACGCGATTCTTATTTATAGATAGAATTTGTTAATTCCTTGAAACTAAAAAGTTAATAAGCAGGACGCTATAAAATATTTGTACCTTCCAAAGTGATTTTTGCATTGAATAATAAAAATATTCTAAGGTAAAATTAGCTTAACCTGAAAAATTAAGAGCAATTCTAAATAGATCGTTGTAATTTCATTACCCGATCTAGACTGATTTAACTCGTTTGTAAAAAATATTTTAACTAATACCTGTCGGTTATTTCTCAATGGTAATCTGTAAATCGAAATATTTTTTATTTACAAACGGATAGAATAAAATGAGACAAAATACACTGGTGTATAATATAAGAAGTTAAATATTTGGTTTAAATATATCAATACACCTTTAAGCAATTTTATAGCAAACTTTTAAATCTCCCTAATTTTCTAAAGATATGCCGATTATACTTCAAATAAGACAAAATACTTCTAGAATTACAATCAATGTGAATTTACAATTTTCATTCGTCTTCCTCTCTCCATGTAGAAAACGAACGATAAGTTAACATTAAATTTCAATGAGCCACAAATAAATCTGTAAACATGCAACATTATATTACGGAACTTGTCAGATCGATCTAAGACAGCCTCGTCTTTCCTTCGAATAGTATAAGTCAATAATTCCGCAAACAATGTGGCCTGACAACGGTTTATTCACGTTCAGACGATCATTTATCGCAACAAGGTGCTGTGGATGTGTTAATCGTTATTA
This sequence comes from Bombus impatiens, assembly GCF_000188095.3. Classification (NCBI taxonomy): domain Eukaryota; kingdom Metazoa; phylum Arthropoda; class Insecta; order Hymenoptera; family Apidae; genus Bombus; species Bombus impatiens. The sequence goes on from NT_176502.1 coordinate 485,487, forward strand.
ACAAAGCGATTACATTGCACAGATTGGAATTCTCGCCGAGGCACTGGGCGGAGTGAACGTCGGGAATTGTGGACACGCGTGCGAGGCGAGGCCCTGCGGAGATGCGGAGTGTCGTCCGCTCCGGGACCGATTCACGTGTCGTTGTCGACCTGGCATGCCACATCCGTGTCCTGCACCGGACGACAACACGATTCTGGACAGCTCTCTGGTGAAACCGAATAGTGGGACGCGATACGAGAGATCCGTGCCTAGTTTCTCCGGTAGCGAGAGCTACCTTCATTACAATGACGCTGACACGATGAAAAGGTATGGAAATTTAAAAGTTGCGAAACTAAACCTTAACCATTTCCCTTACGATCTTTCTCGCTGTCATTTATATCTGTACTGCGCCACGATATATCGAAATATACACATAATACTACGCCATAATGTTTCATTCTCATAAAATATTACGTAATATTTTAATAAATTACATATATAATATTAAAATAATACCATGATGATTTTTTCATGATGTTATCTATATCATCTAAACCATTGAAAATTTTTAGTCCACAAAATTGATCTCATTTTAAATGGTTCTAAGATATTTAGTAACGTAGGTCACCAATAACCACCGGTCGCGTTTAACGTGTTAAGAAGCTTCCTAACTCAATGCGACCTCCATTTTGATCTCTCTTGCTCAATCCTCAAAGCAGCTGCCGTGCAATCTCATGATAGACTATCGCTTTTACCGTTTAAAGAAAAAAAACACTCCTCTATCCTTCTTAATCGAAGAAATCCGTTTGTCGCAGGATAATAAGCTACAGGGTGGACATTAATATGAGATTCAGAGCGAGTAGCAGTAGTGGGTTGTTGCTATGGAGCGGACGCCAAGCAGATCCGCAAGAACAAAGGGACGAGAACGACGATTTTCTTGCTCTCGGCTTGGATCATGGTTATCTGTCTTTAGCCTATAATCTTGGCTCCGGTGAGGCTGTTCTACGATACAACTTAACGAGACTGGACGATGATCTATGGCACCGGGTCCGGGCAGTCAGGTAACGCTGTTAGAAAGTTCCTTTTCCCTGGTCGTTAACCATGTATCAACGGAGTTTTTAATACGACGGAAACTTCCTAATCGAGTTTCAATGTTCTGAAATTGACTGATGTTTCTTCAGGAACGAACAGTGGGCGTCGCTGGTCGTCGATAGCGGAACCGGAGTATCCGCGTCATCGCCTGGACAGCTCAGACAGTTGAACACTGACACGGGTCTTTACGTCGGTAAGTCAAGTATTTCGATGGAAATAAATTGTGACTTAGTGCCCCTACTACAGAAGTTTAAAATTATATTCTCATGAATATGTTGACTAAAGGGATACAGTTTAGACAGAGATTTATTTTATCCATTAAATATTACAAAGAATATTATATGTATATTTTGGATGTTGTGTGTGTTTTAAACGTGTTAGTTCGATAAGATGACTTAACAAATTTGAACAATGAAACAATTCTTTCGATTAATTTAGAACCGATAACTTTTTCGAATTTGAAATTTCTACGTTTTGAAAATTTGAATAAACGACAAATTTTGCAAAAGATATATCGTATTTTTGTAAACAATTAAAGTGACGAAGATTCTTTTCAGGCTTCCATTCCTTTTTAAATATATGTATAAAAAGTATGAGATTCTTCTATGTTTTTAATTCTTAAAAACTAAATCCACTTTTATTGCAGTTGTCTCGATTCAAAGTATGTAACGATCTCATTTAAAAGGTTAAGAGGTTTCTCGTGTTGTGAAACGCTTTGCGATTGCAAAACAGCAGAATATTGTAGAGGAAAGTTAGAGGAGAAGCATTTTGTGGTTCGGACTCATATTTCCGTGTGAAAATCATAAGCATCGAAGATTAACTACTCAAAAGTTCCAGTAGAAGCGACTTATACATTCGAGTTTAGCTGTCTTTGAGTTATTACAGAAATTACCAAGTGGGTCATCCTCGGGAGCGCGTTATGTATTCTCGGTAACTTCCGCTAAGCTGTTGAACTCGTAAAGAAACAGCTTGATACATTGCTCCACTCTCTGAAAATTTATGGGAGCGCATCTTAATTCGTCGAATGTACCGTGTTTACCATGTTTCATCGCATTAACAACGGAGCATGGAAACTTCGTGTCAAAACTTGAAAAATTCATAGCTCGTGTGTATCATAAAACTTGACTTTCACAAACCTTTAACATCCAATTATTGCACTATTTTATTGGCGCTTTACTTTTTACTTATATTTACTTTTACTTTTTATTAGTTGTAAAACTTATTTTAATTAATTACAAAAGAAAAGAGAATTCGAAGAGAGGATGACAAAATCATGTCTTTCTTTCGATTCGAGAAATTTATTACATAAAATAAACCATTTATTTCGATTAATTTAAAATTAATTAGTATATAACGTAAATGTAATGAAATAAAGTAATATAATTTTTTGTGGACTACTTCTTCCAGTTAATTTGTCATTGGTAATAAAGTTACTTGACTTTCTTATGCGCTAATGTTACTGAAAATACAATATGATAAAAATATAAAAACTGCGAATGTTTGATAGGTGGCGCACCGGATATCGTGAGGACAACGGGAGGAAAATACACGAAGGGTATTGTTGGTTGCATCAGCGACCTGGTCCTCGACTCAGACTTCTCCGTAGCGCTATCGTCGCCAGGACAAGCCACCAACACACACTCGTGTATCCCCTGAAAGATATCCATGCCGTCCGACGTTAGATGGTTAGGTCCGCGTGGACCAACGCTTAGAATATGAAAATGCGATGAATAACGCTGGCCAAGCCAGAGATCGACGTCGTTGCAACAGCGTTTAAGGTGAATCGCGGCCGCCTTGAGACGCCTTGAACGCTGAACCACGTTTCGACGTGGAAAACGATTTATACACACCGATCACACGGTTCATCATTTTTGTACAGACTCATCAACGACGAAATTCTTCCGAAGAGAATAATAAGGTAACAGAAAAGAAAAAGAAAAAGAAAAAAAAAGAGAAGGCTAACTAAAAATAAAATACACATGAAAAGAGAAAGAAAATAAAATAGAGAAAGAAAGAGAAAGACTACGTCGTGTGAGACCGTCGAAAAAGTAGACAGCTTACTGTAAATATTAATGAAAGATATTTGGAAATCTGTCAGTCGCCTCAAGATATATTTCCGTTCGGTGACAACTTCCTGTCTGCACACATCTTCGTGTCTCGTGGGTTACTCGATCTCAAGACGATATCGAAACCTCCGATATTCGATGATAAGGAAGAAAATAAATAAAAAAACTCTAACTTGTCCTACCTTTAGTATGGTGTTGCGTTTGAATGCGTTGCGTTGCACGCGCGAACTACACGGATCCAAAACGCGAGTCGAACGATGTTAAAGAACATTGTCGAATCTCCCCGATATGAGTTCCTGCGAATCGTCGTTCCTATCGCGCGTTTGGACGGAAGTTGTTACGTAAGGAATGTGCGTCTAGTCACAACTACGATTGTCTCCGGCCGGATTAAGAACTTGATAGAGCACGTCACGAAGACGGCTTTATGGCCTAATAAGATTAAAGTACGTAGAAAAAGATGAGAAAGAGAAAAACAAGAAGCATAACCCCTTCGCGTCAATTTTTATTAAGCTCTCCGACCGGATGTCACGTGAAATCTTTTAATTGCGAGGCATTGTCAGTTTCAATCAATCAAGTAATCGAACACCTCGAGGCACCTTAAATACGTCCAACCAGTTCACGCCACACCTCTTAGATCATCGTCTAAGATTTCTCACGATATCTTTTCTTTGGTGACCGCACGACACGCGACAACCGATATGTAGCGATCATTTTGTTTCTCGTTCGAGCAAGCACGCCTCGAACACTCGATAGGGAGGATTAGATTCAGAACAGAACGTTAAATCAATTACGAAAGGTACAAGAAGGACCAAAAGCAATTAACACCTTTAACAACGATGCAAAAGCAAATAGAATTTCTCGGGAAAATCGAACGTTGTACATGGAGAAATTATTTTTCCTCTTAAAAATGAAAATATGATACTGCCATTGTTCAGGCTTCGTTAATTTACTCGAAATTAATAAGATCTTACATATTTAAGATGAATATTTTAAATTTGAAATTCTATCGATGGATGGAATATTAATCCATTCGAAATATTTCTTTGAAAAATAAATATGACAGCGGAATCGCAATTTTGGAACGTACGAATATTTTCCCTATGTATAACCGGCAATTTTTCAAAGTTCTCGTTGCTTTTGCGTCCGCTCGACATGCACGCGAGATGAAGAGGATCGGCATCGTGCGTGCAGAGGATCTGCGCGTCCGTGTTTTACAAGAACCACTAATGCTTCGTAAGGTACTTCCGTAGCTGGCCGTGTACGCTCCTCGACGTTTCCACTTAAGAAGCACCGAGCTGCACGTTCTACCGGTTAAATATCTGTATAAAAAAAGTAGCGACTTAATTACGAAGATGTCCCCGCATATTTTCTTAATTCAATAAGACTTTTCCAAGCGACCCTGAACGAACGGATCTGATATACATGTTAACCCCTTCGACGTGGTAAATTGAAAGGAAACAATAGAGTTAAAATGATAAAAGAAATAAGCCGAAAGTATTCCGAGGACTACGATATGGGTAGAACCATAAACAATTCAAAAAAGAATAACTTCACGAATGGAATAGAAATTGGAATAAATGCGTATCGAAAGAGACGAGCACTTTCCGGCACTAAACCTCAGGAAAAAAAGTTGTTTCATCGATAGTTACGTAACTTTACAGATTATACGAAACAAAGTTCTAAAGCCTGGTATGGCATTCCTATCAACCGATTCAATGTTCCGTTATACTACATAGTAGTTCCAAAAAGGCAGTAAAACTTTATTGCAACTTCGTTTTACGCGAATTCGTGCAAATCGACTTGACAGACTGTGTAATAGTTCGCAAAGCTATACTTTATCTTCGTGAACACGTAATAACGTTTCACTTAGAGGTCTACCTGTACGTATATCGACAAAATGATTTCTAGCTATACTTTGAAAATATCGATAAATGAGTAAAAATGTCGAATGGGTTAAAAGAAAGGAACCGGTCGGAATCTATCGGTCAGGTCAATACGTATACATGTCATATCTTAACGAGAACGCGGGTACGGAAGAAGAATAATAATGAACAACGGTTAGGGGGATAGATGGATATATACACTTTGATTTCTCCGTTTTGCACGGGAATGATTTGGAAACTTCGAACGATCGAACTCGTACACATCATGTAAAAGCAATCGGCTGTAGTCAATTTTGTACGAATGTTATTTTCTTGAAATTATATAAATGAAGAAGTGGAATAGGGAAAAAAGAATATCAAAGATGAATGGTAGTTACGTAGGCAAGTATAATACTATAATAATAAACGATTATTCGCGAGTGAAGTCTAGCGATGTGAAGTCACGCACGAGATGAAAATATTTTAAAACTCCGATCTTTCGGAGACATACTTTTACTTCATTTCCTTTCTACGCCCTTTCTTGCCTCCTTCCTTCCTTCCTTCCTTCCTTCCTTCCTCCTTTATTCCCTTCCATCCTATCATTTCTCAGCACAATTTTTAACAAGGTCAATGTGTGTGTGTGTATCAATCTCTGAACGATTCTCCAAGCTTCGTAATATGCTTGTATAAACTTTGTTCGTGGAGATAGTTTCGCTGGAACAGCGAAGCATTTTTGTACAAAAATCTCGCGACACTGAATAAGCTTCTTTTTCATCGCGCGTAGAAAAATTTCACTTGTTCCACGCGTTTCATTTGTATATCGTGCGTTTCAATTTTCTCCTGTATTCGCGCTTGAAACAAGGTTCCTGGACAATTTTTCGTTATTAGCGTGTAGCCGTGCATATCTTTTATTTATCGACGATCATCATCATCATTTTAGATCTCCTCATTCGCGAGCATCGTGCGCGTCAAACATTGATTTTTGTTAGGTTAACAAATGTCATTGTTAGGACGATTAAGGGAATCGCTTAGTTCGTCGAATAAATCTCTCGGAACATTTTACTTATATCGATTAAATAAATTGTGGCACATTAAACGTTTCTATTTCTTGTACGTTGGGTGGATATATCAAATTGTTTCATGACGTTTGATATCCCAAACTCGTGTCTAACGAACGAAACTTTCAGTGAATATATCGCATTTACCACTTACCTTTAAAATAGAATCTGTTTAATCTTAAATTAAATTGTTCCGATTTTTGTGAAACAATCTGATGACTAGAAACAGAAAAGTTTATGTGAATGGTGTTTTCTCCGAAATATTTATATATTCAACGTTAGTAAATTTCTTAAATGACTTTACCGAAATTATGAATCATTGTCTTTCGATCCTATGAATTCTTCGATTCTCGTTAATCCTTCTGAAGAATCAAAGAAGAAGTAAACATGCTTTCTTATGATATTCACTGCTTCTCCTTCATACAACATCTACCCCACGTTTAATTTATCGAAGAAATGCATAAACTGATCGTAAGAATTTATTACGTAAACTTTAGGTACTTTTTATTTAAGATCGGACATGAAAATCGTTCATTTTTATCTTCGATTAGAAGCATTTCGGAAGAAATCGTGTATATTTGTTTCTATGGTAGAATACGCATACGTTGTGAAACGACCAGACGATGGTTGTATAAGTCAACAGGTCGTACAAAATGCCTGATAAATTCAATGAGGATTAGTATCCGAATAAGGCTGAAGCGAAATCGTACTTACATCGTGTACTGAATTTGAATGTAAGGAAAATTAGAAAATCGCTGGATATCACACCTCAGACAAAGCGAGAAGAGAAAGGACGCTATTATTAAAAACAAACAAAAAAATATCATACATATTAATATATAATAGATATTATATTATTACTAAATATTATATTAATATATGATGCTATATATTAAATATTTCTATTATGTCCGTCTGCAAAGTCTATTAGAAGAGTCTATCCTGTCAACCTATTCTTGCGACCCATGTGGATCTCCTCAAATATATATGTATATACATATATGTAAGTGTGTGTATGCATGTATGTATGCATATAGAATGGTCGAAAATGAATTTTTCATATTTCGATGCTGCAAAAAAAAGAGACAAAACAATATAAAAGAAAGACAAAAAAGAAAAAGAAGAAAAAAACGAGCACACATCACAAACGAGAAGTTTGATATCGAAAATTAAAAAAAAAAACGAAACAATTCTCTCGCTCTCTCACTTTGGATAAAATTACTATTCGTGTAGATCAAGTTCAATGATGATAAATGGTGCGAAGGAGCTTATCGAATCTGAAGGTATCACGCAATTATGCACAGAGGAACACTTCATTAGAATCGTGCTATCGTAACTCTTGTATACTTAGGTTTATTACGACCTTTTTCCATCGTTGTATTTTCTCAAGAAAAAATTGTTGCTTTGTCTTATTACTGAATCGTACAAATTATCGCCAAAACATATCTTTTATGGTTAACTTATAATGATTCATATTGTTTAAATTTGTCTACTAAAAAACAGACGAATTTCCTCTAAAATAGATTTTGTCATAAAAAGCTAAATTATTGCCTTTATTATGAAAACATTTCTTTTTCTTTGGTATAAAAATAATATTTTTTTATTAAGATAAGATATAAATAAAAATGCGATAGTTTTATCAAAAATTTGCAAATTATCGCTTAACTTATCAACTTAAATTATCGGACCGTCTTCTATACAATTAACATTTTCTTAAATAATAATCAAACAATATGAAACACACGATTCTAAGTTAATTTACTTATTACATCTAGTGCAGCGCGATGCAATAATTTAACGAATTGTGTATGTATATGTTGGAACACGCAGTGGTATAAATTCATATGAGCAAATGTGTGTGTCTCAGCCCATGTTGTCGAAGCATCAATAAAAAAGAGATTTTATAAATCAGAGATTTATTTCCCTCTTAAAATCCTTCTCCTTTCCTTAAAATATAAAATGTCAAACGTAATTATTTAAATATTTGCTTGATTTTATACTGATCTCTTTCTTCTTAAATGTTAACAATTAATAAAGTACATAATTATGAATTTTTTACTTATATGTGCAACATGTATTTAAAATTCTTTTTAATTAATGTTAAATTTAGCGCCTTCCTTAATTCACACTGCGCAGAATCTAAGCGCGCTAAAATAGCCGCGAATTCAATTTCAAAGATTATGAATTTTGGAATTATCTATAAACGTTCTTATCTAAATTGTTCTGACAATATATGATATGTATTATTATACATTCTACTGCGCTGTAATTGTTTCATTATTATTTATACACTTGTTTAGTACCTCTTACTATGACCGCATAACTAACATCTTATAAATCGCACAAACTCTGTAAAGAGTTGACCAAGTTATATTTACAATCATCCATAGATTATATTTACATCGAGACGAGAATCCTATCAATTACGTATCGGACTTATTTTGACCATGACTTATATCTAAAATAGTAATGCTCGTACATATCTAAAATATATACTATGGTATACATAAAGAAATCAGTGCTACCAAGTTAAAAAGAAGACAATCTCTATACTCATCAATTTAAAATAATATTCATTATTGCCAAGATACTGGACACTAAATAATCGTTATATTTGCTACTATAGTTTTATGTCGAACAAATTAGTGACATTTTATATACTTTTAAACATTACAACTACGAAATTGTAGTTACTATAACGATCATTGTGTAAACAATAGAAGCAGATTCTTAAATAGATAAGATAGATTCTTAAATATGTCAAGATCATAACTGATAAGAATACTATAGAACTACTATACTTAGGGTATAGGAGATCAACGTACTATACTAAAATGCTCGACAAACGGAGTCACTTTTTCTATGCCTATTTTATATATACCACCTAATTCACATGACACATCTGTGTTCAAGGAAAAAGAGCAAAGATGAGGGGACTGTTTCCGCCCCTACAGTTTTCCTGCCACATAAATTTATATATTACTCACTAGAAAAATTAAATCTTCTGCTTATCGTCATGAGATAGTTACGTCGTAGTACTCTTTGGCAAGTCCTGTATATAATAATTCCTAGAAGTGATTGTATATTTATGTACACTTTTTGTACAACTCTTTTTAATAACGAATTACAATTTGAAAGGAAATTAACGTGATCTTCAGTGATTGATACTCATGGTATGTATTTATTTTTTATACATCATCGAATTATCGTTGAATTATATACTGTCAACATTGTTTTCACAAATTAATAAGCATCTCGTGATACGACACATGCTTCCAATTAACATAATTAACGATTAAACATTGTACTACTTGTTGAAAACACCTGTAAACTTTCTTTTATGTACTGGAATGAACAATAGAAATTGCGCTTATATCTGTGGCATATTCTACTTAAACAGTATATTTAAATGAATGCGTGTATTTAAATGAAAAATGAGTTATACATATAAAAAGTGTAATTGTCCTAAAAATGTATTCCTTTAATTTATATAATACGTAATTCATGTTATCATCATGTATCTGATACAAGGACAAAAATATCAAGAAATACTTTAGTTATTGTATTTTAACTTTGCAAAAACTTTAAAAATTTAGGAAATGTATTAATGAACAAAAATTTCTATGTTTTTCTTTTATGTTTTTTTACGATAGTATATAAATTTCTTACATAATTTCATGTAGCATTAGGTTTTAAATAAAGAATAATGCATGTGATTATGTTTTATATCTGTGTTTCATATATCTTGGGCTTATATGTTCTAGGCTTTACGTATAATGTCAGCGATAGTGCCAAGCACACATAATGTAATTGATTCTAATCAAAGTTATGACCATGCAACAGAGAGACAGAAACTATTGGAAAATTTATTAGCTGCTGCAAAAAAGTGTCATGTTAGATTTGGTGGGCGTACTGAATTAGCAACTGAATCTGATATATGTGTTACACAGCTATGTCACATATTTGAATCAATTTTTAGTCATGGATTACGTACAAAATGCATTGAAAAAATTAATTCAGCTTTAAGGTAATAAACTAAATAATACTTGCATATATAAATTAAAATGCCATTTATTTCATCAGTATTTCTTATAAGATATATATTATGGAAACTTCTACAGAAACAATGACATTTGTTTACCTTGTCTGTTTAAGATAAGATTGATATATATTGATATTATGCATATAGGCATCTACTTTTCCTTTTTTGTACTTCTTATCATCTCAAATATGACTACACGGATGTATGTTTATAAGATAATGCTATGTGATGAGTAATAACTAAAGATATATTCTATTACATTAATTTATGTTATTTATATCTTTATAGGCATGTCTCAGACATAGTATCTGGTGGTAATACAAAATCATGTAGTACATCAGATATGGCTTTTTGGCCATGTATAAAGGAACAATTAACATGGCATGAACAAGAACGTTTTAGTGTATTAAAAAAAGTTCACACTGATTATGGTAGGGGTAGAGCATGGCTCAGAGCTGTTTTAAATGAACGTTCTTTAGAGCGTCATTTACATGCTATACTTGACCCCACGATACTATCTTCGTTTTATGAAGACTGGGCATTTTTACTTGACCAGGAACGAAGTGCTATATTACCAGATGTAGCAGCAGGTATAATAACATTCATTCAATTTTGTATCATATCAACTTATTTATATAAGATAATTAAATATCATTTTAACTATTAGGACTTGGTAGTATCTTATTTGCAATTAGGATAGATAATGAAGAATTAGATAATAATTCAAAAAGCAAAGAAATGGAAAAACAAAAGATTTCATTATCTGAACCCATTATATCATCTACTATACCAGGTAATTGCTTTTCATTTCAAGTGCATAAGATTACATATAATTTTATACGAATATAATTAATATCGCGATTAGGACCTACTTCAAAACAGAGACAAAGGAAAAAAGTGCCAACCCATATAATTTCTTTCGATAACGAAAATGATGAACAAGAAAATACAGAAGCTTCCATTTCAGTTAGTGCACCTCCAACTTGTCTCAATTCTCCTACAGTAATATCAACAAAAGCTTCTACATCACCTAGTTCGACAATTTCACAATCTCAACCAGAAACACATAATGTTACTACAATAGTCAATAAAGAAATTTCTGACTGGGAAAACAGGTAAATGCATCTGCTATTTCACATTTTAATATTGACATATTAAATAATAAAATTTTTGAATATTTTTAGTGAAACCTTTGAAGAAGAAAAAGTATTAACACCAGTTACAAATTCCGGAAGTATGGGTGGGCTAGTTCCTGTATCTCCTTTAGATCAAACGTTAGATGACATGTTGATAGCATTACCAAGCTACTTAGACGTATGTATAAAATGCATCTCTTCCATATTTTTATATCTTTTAATTTAATTTTTTTCATCCATTTTATATTTTCTTGTTATTTAGGATTCATCTGAAGTAGCAGAACCTGCAGTAGAAGCTACGGAACCATTTGCAGATTTAGATATTCATACAGATGCTGATAGTGCAGATATTGAAGTGTTACGAGTAAGACTATTAGCTATGACTGAAATGTTAGAGCAAGCTAAAGAAGACGCTATGACTAGTAGATTACAGCTTGCTCGTTTACAAAGACAACATCAAAATTATCTTGAAAGACACGAATTACAAATACAAGCATTAAATAGGTAAAATTCGCAATATAATACACCTTATAAGGCATAGAAATAACTTATACTTTAATATAATTATGATTTAATAGAGAAAATGAATTATTAAGACAACAATTACGTAAATATGTAACGGCAGTACAAATGTTGAGAAGAGATTCGGATTCTACTACAGTTTCCGAAGAAGATCCATCATTAGATTATCATTATGAAGCTCAACAATATGAAGAAAAATTAATTCAAGTTGCAGACATGCATGCGGAATTAATGGAATTTAATGCTAGATTAACTTTACAATTAAATGACAGGTAAAATTATTACATATCTATATTTAACAGTAACAATACCTATATTTTATATTAATTTTCGGGAAATTTCCAGGGAGAGATTAGTTAAGTTGTTACAAGCTGAATTAGAGTGCCTTCGTGGCCCTATAAATGAAGACGACTTACCATTAGAACCACCATGTCTCATACATATATGGATTCCATCTGCGTTCCTTACTGGACAGTCTTCTGATATACATCATGTTTATCAGGTATGTAAAATAGATATAAATTACAATAAAATTATTGTTAAATATATCTAAGTTTATTAATTATTACAGATATACGTACGTATTAGGGATACCGAATGGAATATATATAGACGATATGCGCAATTTCATGCACTTTATAGAGAATTAAAAAAACATGATGCAATTGTTACTACTTTTGAATTCCCGCCAAAGAAGACAATAGGAAATAAGGTACATTACAGAAATATACTAAAGAATATACTATAGAAAATATCTTACGAAAAAATAGTATACAATATTACAGGAAATATCCGAAGTTCATTTTTATTCATTTTTATCTAGGATGCTAAATTTGTAGAAGAACGACGACAAAAATTGCAACAATGGTTAAGACGAATTGTTGGAAGATTGGCGCAATGCTCTCCAGCATTTGCTTCTAGACCAAGTAGACAAACGCTTATATCCCTAATGCCTTTCTTTGGGTAATTTATCTCACAATACTAATTTAATATTAATATAATATGATAGACAAGCGATTCTAAAATTTCAAAAATCTATAAAAAAGTATTTTCAATTTCCTGATCTTATTAAATATTACCTTTTTTAGTGATAACCCTAATACTGAGGATTCGAGGAAAAATAACTCTACAAGAAACACGTTTTCTTCTTCCCCTCAATACATGGGTTTATAATTATTAACGTTTTTATAGACAATTTGTACATACATGAAGCCTTTTTAATTTAATATATAAAATACTTATGTTGCTCTATATATGTATATATATATATATATATATATATATATATATATATGTATATATATATATTGTTGACAATTGAAGATATGAGCATATGTCTGTATGTATACAATTATAATTAATATACATTCACACATATGCTGTTTATAGACAATGTATGTATAAAAGTAATATGTAGTAAAATTAATTAAAAACTAATTTTTTTCTACACAAAAGTATGTATTATTTTTTTACACTAATTTATATGCAATATTGTTTGAAACTCTAATTCATATTTCAAGAGAAATTCTAATCCTACTTTTAATCTTTGAATCATATAAAAAAATATATTTCTTATATATTATACAAAATTTGTTATATATCTTATATTTTAGAATAAATAAAATTTTAAAAATTAAAAATTAATAAACGTATTAAAAAATATTTGAAACATGTTATACGATAAAAAGAAATATGATCATTAAAATGTATATAAAAGATAGTATTTGATGAATTAACAAACAAATTTAGATCAAAGAGCTAGGACAATGCACAGAATACGGAAAATAAAGTATTATACGTTGTTCTTATAATTAAATTATGTAATAGCGTGTTTAATCTCGTTTTCTAAAAATTTTATTCATGTAAGGCGCCTTAACAGTAATATAAAAAGGTACACTTTTTCCATTTATATTTTATGATAAAAATAAAAGTGCATATTGTTATTGGAACAAGTACATACAGTATTATGCTGGTAAATAATACAACTAATCGCATATAAGATTCACAGGTTTAACAAGTTGCATAGGAGTCTCACTATGGAGAGGTAAGATAAGAGAATTTTTACAACGAACCAATCATCGAAGAACCTATTCGGGCGTAAATTTTTGTCTCTCGAACGTGATTCTTATCAAATAATAAATACACGTTATAACAATGAAATTTGAATCGTAATGTGAATTAGTATTTATACTGAGCGACACAGACAGTCAATTATTTTTTACCTTTCCATATTGAGATATAAAAGTTTCTTGTAATAGCAAAGTTTATCGAGTCATTAATATAATCATCATTAATACCTTGACTGCCGATTGTGGAACCATAATGTATTTTTTCGTTACAAAGGAACCAACGATACACCTGTATATTATTGTTATATATTATAATACATTCGATGACATTGCGACAAGAACTTTATATTGTAGCTCGAGCAAGCAACAATATAAATGACAAATCTCGATAAATCGACATTTGCTGCTTTACAGATCGAAGCCGCTTACATTTAATTCGATACGAAATGTATCGAAAAGTAAGACATTGTTGTATGGCAGTCAATGTATTAATTGCAATTACATACGCTTCAAACGAATCTATGGAATCTATATTTATAGCGCATCGCAATCATAGCATCATAATCATAGTAAGTTTCGTAACATAATGGTACATGATTACATTACTTATAAAATCGATTACAAAACAGACACATTCATTTCAAGTCGATATCATATAATATAATAATATTCTGACCTGCAATAGGGAGAGAAAAAATAATCGAATATATTCGTTAAATAAGTTCTTAACGTTTCGATAAGAATATAAATTCGATACTTAAATTTAATGGACAAATACAATTCTTTAACAGAAATATAAAAAAAGAAAGGAAAAAACAAAGATTACTGTTGAAAGCAATTAAAGTATTCGTAAACATATTATAACATTAAAACTTTTAATATCAAATATAAATAATGCATTATTATGATAAAATACTCAAAAATAAGGTAATATATATTTTTTATGTACTAAATCTTATACTTTAATTTGCTTTTATATTTTGAAATTTGATACTGCACGAAAAATACAGTGTATAATAACTTATCTCTTAAAGAGTATTTTATTCCATAGAAAATATAAGTTTATTTATACATATAACGTTTCATGAAGGTTTATCAAGATTAAAGAAAAAATAAATCTCGATCACGAGAAATTAACATACTTTACAATACTGATACGTGGTACTTATTTGAAAAATGATTAACAATACTCATTAAATTTACGATTCATAGAGATGCGTGTGACTATCTATCGTTTAAATTAGAGAATATATTGCCGAGATAAATGACATTTCAAGCAAATAAAGAACAGAAAGATAATAAAATGTATAATATGTGTGTTGCATGTGTGTTTAATAGAAAACAAGATGTTGAAACGCATAAAATTTCAAATAAAATTAATAAATTCGAAATTCTCGAAATATAATAAAAAAAATGTAAAATTAAAAAATATATATATATAATATATAAAATTAATATTTACTATGATTTTGACAATTGCATTGTGCCGTTCGGAAAAGGAGTCTAATCTCTGTTGACTATGGACAGCTCGTATTATGGTAATTTCTTTTATACACATATTTTTTTAAAGTTCGCATTGTTCCACAAGTTTTTTTCGTTCAACGAACTTTCGCGAGACGCACGAAAAGTATAGAATTCGTTGGCCTTAGTCACTACGTTCCGTACAAAGATTTCATCGTAAACGGCTTTAAATTATTATTTACATTCACTAGCTCTCTTCGCTGACTAATTTTGATTTAGCCCTAGGACAGACTAGAAGGTGGATAAATCCTTATGTATAAATTATTAATTTTCGATGTACCGTTGTGAACTACTAATAAGATGTTTATAGCCTTGCACTGTAAGATACTCTTTACACAATATATAACTTTATTTTATAACTCCATTCGCTAAGAAACATTGTGTAACTGAGCTTAAAAAGAAGCTATGTTTATAACGAATCTTTATAAAAAAAAATTATACATTTTAAAGCGTAAAATAATTTAATCTTTTAAAATATAAAATTTATAACAATTTTCTAAATAATCTCGTAAACATTTATAAAGTTGTACGTACGAAAATATACTCTTACAAGAAAACATTACATAAAGAAGGTTTCATATTTCTTTGCTTTCAATAAAAAACGATAAATAATATTCTACGTATTTATTTAAAAAACAATGAATAAAAGCTGCATTTAACTTTACCAAATATATAAAATTCTCGAAGTACATATCTTTTTACAAGTTTTACGCGTTAAAAAATTTACACAATTCTGAGCATCTTACAAATTACAATCATGTTTAACAATCTCTGTGTTCTTTTTTATTGTACGAAATACTACAACGATACGTCCTGGGCAGTCCTAGGGATAAATAAATTCGTAATTGACATAATCATTTTGCCATTCTGAAGCCTGCTCAGATTTAGATATGTAAAGAGAATGTACCGAACAGTAGTCACATAAGGATCGTTTAGTTTACGAATTAAAGAGTACCTATATTGTTTCATAGGTAACCGGAGAAATTTGAGCCTAATTTTATTTAACTTTAAATTTAGGTATATCCAAATAACAAGTAATCTTTAGTTTAGCAGTCTTTACACACATTCTTTTGTTTATGAAATTGACAACAAAAGCTAACAATAATGATAACACATTATGCAAGTACATGAAGGTTAAAAAGTGGAGCCTCATGAGTGTAGTCAAAAATAATAAGGCTAGCTTCTCTCTAAAGTAATTTCTTTTTCTGCTTATTAGTAAAAGTATGAAACTTTTTATTCACTATGATTAATACAATGTGTTTATATTAAAACATTTTTTCTTCTCCTCCGTTTAAGTGAAAATACCAACAGATGAAATACGCGGTTGATAAATTTTGTCTCTTTTCTTTAGAGCGCCTGCAAACTTAACGTTCACATTCATGTATTCTTACAGCAATGGGATAGATGTCATTTAGGTCCATAGCGAAAATAAATAAAAGAAAATCTTCTTAAGCTAGTAGATAGCAGATTAGTTTTGTATTGTATACTTGTTAACTAGCCAGTGCATCTTGTATATATCCTGACTCTCTCATTAACCTTCCTGTCTATTTAGCACACTTTGCCACGCATTCTAAGGCATGAACTTTCTAGTGAGCTGGATAAAAGAGAGCATAGACCAGTGTGCCAGGTACTTTATGTGTTAACATTTTTCACTGTTGTAGCTAGATACAATATAATATTAGAAAGTATATTACTATTGTATTTAAAAAACTGTTCTTCCCTGCTCTTGATCTTACATTTTATTAAGATCCTTATTCCTCAGACCATAACTATAAAATCGTTTGCAAAACGTTCTGTATTAGAAAGCAAAAAATAAATTGAACTTCTTGAGTGGCTATGTCTGCATATACTAAATAATAAGTTAAGCCATCACACGAATAACTCTTACAAAATTTTTTCTTTATATAGAGTGAATAGTTTGTTATACAAAGATATTTTTAACAATATTTGATATTCCTTTGATTATTCTTATTGTAAAAACATTTAATAGAGAAACGAATAACTGCTAATTATTAAAAATATATTTAAAGTATACACACACACACAAATACTACTACAAATTTAAATAATTAAATTTCAGAGTACTCCAAATACTTATAATATTCATACAATACGTACTTCGATAATACCATAAGCCTTAGCGTTATTCGTGGATGGCTTAATCAGGATTCTGATATTACAACACATGCATACTGTTATTTGTATAGAACGCAGATTATAAATTTCTTTACTATGATCCACGTTTATACAAAACCCTACACGCACACCCATACTGTGCCAAGTTAGGGAGCCAGGTGTATGCACATCTGATACCACACTGGCTAAAGCACATGTCGTTATTTGTTACTTTAATCAATGTTTAATTTTATCATTCGCCATATTTTTACTCATTATATTTCCATATTTTCCTCATTATATATCATTAGGTTCATTCTATCATACATCCGTCAACCTGTCATTGCATGCTGTATTGGTTGTACATATTCAGATAGTAAACTAACATAACACAAATTAAACCAAAAATTTTGCAGCCCTATGGTAATTTAGTTATTAAACAACAGAATATACTCTTGCAATTAACTTAACTTCCATAAGTTGCTTTATGACACTGAACACTATACTTGAACAAAGTGCTTGTTTTACTTTCAAAATAAAAACTTATCATCTAAGAGACATTACTATAAAAAGAAGCTATGCAAAAGTGCACATTTGTACACGTAATACAAAATAAACTATCATGACAATTGACTTACGCCTTTATCTTACATACGCGACCTTAAAAAAAAGGAGTAAAGAATGTACGTGAATAATTCTAAGAGAATATAATTCTAAAAAATAATGTACCATAGGGACACACTATTTTCGAGCTCCTCAGATAATAATAATTTCAATATTTTCAGCATATAAGTAATAATACAAAACAATACAAAATTGTAACAAGTGTTTCGTTCCAGTATGCAATCGAATAATTTAAGTGAAAGATCTAATGAAAAATTTATAAAGGGGTACCGATGTACATATCCAGGCATATGTACCCATTTTGTATCTGTATAATTTTGCTTTTTCCAACAATCAAATTTAATACTCTGACATTTGAATATTTATCCCTGTATACAAAACTAAAGTTGTTTAGCACATTTTAGCACTAAATTTAGAATACACAATTTTTATTAGTCTTTCTCCCTGTAGAACACAATGTTCATTCCTAAATGTCGTTTTTTTAGTTATCACAAATTATTGTTCCTCGTATTTATTATGGTTTGAAACATTAACGGAGCTCAGATGCTTTCAATATTTTGTATCAATGCAATTATAACTTTTTAATTACACATTCACGATGCCCGAACGTTGGGTCGCACTGAAAACAGGCTGCGTTTTCGGTAACTTTTCTTTGTTGGTATATGCTTTCATATCAAAGTAAACCACTTTCTACCCATGAGGTCATTCAAAAAAAATATATATATACCAATTGGGTTTGTGAACATTATTCTGTAAGGTAAAGAGCAGGACTATGGGTTTGGAGGAGGTGTAGTTGGTGTTGTATGCGAAGAGGGTGATGCACTGGCAACCATTGTTGGACTGGCTGGCTGTTGTAATGGCAGGAACGCTGATCCCAAGCTAGGTTTTAACTGGAATGCTACACACGGCTTTGGGCAATAGTCTAGTTTGCTCAAGTCTATCATGGGTCGCCTATACATACAAATATAATTGTTTCAATAATGCTAATATGTTAATATCCTTAAATAGAGAAGGGATGTAAATTTCAACTAACTAAACTTCAACCTTAGTGAACTTAAGTTATTTTTACGGACAATACGAATATTATACATATTTAATTTGATGTAAGACATAAAATCTGATAGGAGTTACAAATTAATTATCATAATAGATTTTCTATAAATTATCCTAATTTAAAAAAAAAAACGTGCATGACAATTACCTGGCATCCTCTACAAATTTGAGATTGACTTTCTCACAGCCATCAGGTGGTTCTCTTGCAAGGAACCTATTAATGTGAGGAGAGGTGCCAAGGCGCCCTTCTCTATCTTGTTCGGGGGTTGAGCCACGACTTCCACCTTAAAGATAAATTAGAACATCAGAATTAATAACCATATAAAAACAGTAAGCAAACAACATTGTATATATCAATTGAAAAGTAAATATCTTTAATCCATGCTCTTAATAACTAAATTATATAATTCATGTATTTATAAACTCATTCATATAAAAAATAAAAAATAATATAAACGTGTAATAACTTTGTACACTAAAACTAAACTTCATTCCACTTTATTAACAGTAACATATCTGGATAGATTTGCGAAAGTTGTATAGATATTTTATATGATACTTGTGTATATATAATGTTAAGATTTAAGATACAATAGTCTCTGTGTGGAAATTATGTATTAAACATAATCGCTACAAAATTAATACATAACGTAATAAATCTAAAAATTACATATATGACCAATTATCATGCAATAACATACTTCAAATGATATCATAGTGCTTTAATAATTATTTTTAAACAAGAACAGTTAAGAAAAATATTGATTAAAAAAAATATATATAATCCTATATAAAACAAAATACTACATGCAAGCATCAATGCAATAATAAGAAATACATTTTATTAAAGATAGATTCGTTTACCATATAATGTCATAATGTATTGTGAACATTTAATTTGGCATTATTATTCTATGAAAACACATCAAATTTTTGATCAGTACAAAACATTAATTAATTGTGTAAAATCAGAAAATAATTCCAGGTGTAATATTAATGGTAACTGATTTTGGCATTCTATAAAATATATATAACTCATGCATATACTTCAGACTTAAAATATTGTGTACATATATAGGTATATGTATATGTCGGGTTTACATTAGAATTAGAGTTAGGGGCGTGAAACGAATCTTCGTTCGGATTACACATTGTCGTTATGCAATAGAGAAAACATTGACTAGTGCAAATACGATTATTATAGAATTAGACAAGTAACCGTGGCAATTGGATACTCGAGAAACTAATGTCAATGATCCTAGGTTCAATAACGGATCCGCGGTCAACGGGATGATGGATGAACATGCTCACAATATCTAAGTCGGACTCTTTGTTAAAACGTGGAATATCCACCGAGCGTACAGACACTAAGTAACTCTCTGATACGACCTCACGAGAAAATGACTTTCCGTCGCGATGATGCTGCGGAGGAAAACTATGATGGGGTGTGTCTAAGGATACGAGATCACCGGATTCGTCGAGGATAGCCTTCGTTCAGAAGGCGAGGAAAATTGGCGTTGCTGCTAATTGGTCAATCTCCATATCGGTGGTTAGAAAAAGATGCTAGCCGCCCTCGAGGGAAAGTTGCTGGTGGGAGACGCCGTTCGTTGAAAAATAGGTCTCTCCTATCTTCCCGTAGTTGGGACAAAGACTGT
>NT_176502.1:506495-558560 GCF_000188095.3 Bombus impatiens
GGCATCTGGTAACCATCATACCCGAAGAATAGGATCTGCGTGTGGCGAGCCATGGGACAGAAACCGTTGGAATGTTTACTGTCGCGTGCCGCTACAAATATTTCTTTTAAGGAGAGCTAGAGAATTACTCCGTACCTTTGTTAGACAAAGCGTTCATCCCGTGACCGTGGTTACGTTCGGCGACTGGCTGTCGCCTCGAGCCCAAGCTCACTATCACAAATCTCGAACAAATACAATCGGATCGAAGGACGACAATTGTTTAATTACGCCTAAGATAGAATCTAGATTCCAGTGTTAAGGGATTTTCCCGAAGTTCCAAAGGGACGGCTCCGCGGCTTCGATGTCCTTTCATCTCCGACATATACATATTTACGAAATAGTAAAAAATTTATAGATAGACGTATGAAATGTCAGTAACTATTTGAGCAAGGGCATTCAAAAAAAAAAAAAAAAAAAGAGAAAAGAAAAAAAGAAAAAACAAACATATTTGATTAAAAGGGATTTCATGAAAAATAAAGAGAATGTTTCCGCAAATATGCGCCAACCTTGTAAGAGATCGCTAGGCGGACGGGACGCATCCATAAGACCAGGAATCAGCGGAGACTCAGAATTCCTAGATGGAGGGCCTGTCTCAACAGGCACACACCATAGTTAGTCTGTTATTTATAGTGTTACCACTAACCAGAAATACTTCACACATACATATATGTCATCTCATTTAAAAAACAAAAACATGTAACTCTTTTTATATCTTTTAAATTACGAAAACACACTACTAGTATTATGAATACTAATAACAAACATCGCATATAATTATTAATCTGGTGGTGTTAAAGTTAACGTTCGGATTAGGTTCCCATAATTTTCAACATAAAACTTATAAAGTTCATATATATTTTCTAAAAACATTGACAACTACTTCATATATCTAAACACTAATAAATAATATAAAACAAAACATAAACTTACCTGAAGAATAAGAACTGGAGGGAAGGTCAGTAGCTGGCGTTTGTGTGTTCACACTACGAGTAGCCCTTAATAGGTCTGCTAATGGCGCACGATGACCTTCCGGTGTAATTTGTTCACGATACCGTGCATACTACAAGAATAATTAAATTATTGCAAATAAATTATATATTGTCATAAGGAATTATGTTTATACATCATCATAAATATAAATAAACACGTACTTTATCTTCCACTGGATGATCAGGGTCACTAGGGTTAGCTGCAGATTTGAGAACCAATCCTTCAATTTCTTGATTTAATCCTTCAATAGAAGAACGCATTGGAGGCCTCATTGGTTTCACAGGGATATTCATAGGACTTGCCTTTGTACTCAAACCAAATTGATTGTCTAGATATAATAATAAAATGTCAATCAATTCTAGAAACAAAGAGATTTGTTATGTAGAAATTTATTCTTAAATGAACTTACGTATAGACGTTTGTGAAGCAATACTGGGTAAAACTGTGTGATCTGCAGGAAAAGCTGGTGGTGGTCCACCTGGCATTATAAGTCCAAATGCTGCTGTTCGTTCTCTACTGCTGGTACCTTCTTTACCTGAACGTTGCAACCTATGTTATACATCTTTTGTTAGAACACATAGGTAAATGTCGTAGTAGTATGTTGTATGCAAATTACAATATGACATTTAAAACTCATCATTATTGTAAAATTTGTCATTATTATTTAGAAGATAAAAGTAGAATAATTTCAATGATCTATACATACCGATGCCTAAAATACTTTTCTAGTTTTTCATCTGTAGTAGTTTGTTCTGTAGGATGACGGGTGTGTAATTTTCTTGGTTCATTGGACCATTCTTCTGTCTATAAAAACATAATTTTAATAGTTTGTAAATTATGCTGGCATGAAACACACAGAATGTTATTACATTGTACAATAGAGTAAAATATTTATAAAACTAGAACAATCAAACATACAAATACACATATTTAAAATACAATAAGATTTACCTGTGTAGATTTATCAACCAATAGAAGACTAGAATGAATGTAATACGAATCACGAGGCCATTGTCCTTTCAAATAGATTGTATCTAGTGATGCTGTCCTTCGAATATTTTGGTTTCCACTTAAACTTTCGCTGCATCTTCCACTTAATGTTTTTGATTTTGCTGTTTATAGAAAAGATGTTAGATAAATATAACTTTTACAGTTAGAAGAAATCAAAGGTATATCACTGTTGTGTAAACATAAACCAGAACCGGACTATCAACAGTGTATTCGGTTACTGGATAAAATAAACAAAAATAAAAGCAAAATTTAAATAATGCAATAATAGGGTAAAGGAGGAATGAGTTTTTTAACTGTTTATTGTGGAACCGATCTAAAGCTATGTATTCGGTTACCGAATCGATCAATTTGAAGAATTATAAATTTATGATAAAAAGAAAAAAAGGAGATTAATTTGCTTTTTAATCGTTATCACATGTTAATGACTGTATTGTACATATAACTTAATATACCATATTTGTATATATATAACAAAACATTCATTATTGCTCAGTTCATCAATACATATCATTACTCATTAGACACAATTAAAATCATAATGCACAATTTACATTTACAAATATATTACATTGTTTTATAACTGTAAATCAATATAAAATTCAACGTGCTAATTTATAATTAACGAATGTGTAATTTAGAAAACGTTTAAAAATCATTGGATATTCTAGGATTATCATAAAAAATGATTACAGATTTAAGAAACATATATCAGAATCAAGATAATATAAATTTCTTCGTCACAATTACAATATTTACAACCGATTGTACGTATGACACGTACCTGACACGAACAAATTGTACCGAATCTCGTAAAAATAACATTAAAAATTGTTGCAATTAAGAAAAACAGAACAATACACTTGCAAATAGACGATCGATGAAAAATTGATGCATGGTACAATGACACAATAAACATTTATGTGTTGTAACATTGAAATAAAAGGAAACAAGAAATAAAAAGTATTGGTTTAATTGAGGGGGAATATATAGTTGGGAGGATATGAAAAACATAAAATGACAGACACAACAAAGTGTAGCGAGAGATAACAGTGTATAGTAAGTACGTGAGGATGTGGAGCAGTGAACGTAAATACCTTTGTAAGAGAGGGAACCGGGGCTTCGTTGTCCCGAGGAAGAAGTCTCCGGCGAGATGCGGGCCCGCCACGCACTCGCGTTTGTTGGCGATACAGTGGGACTGTTGCTGTTGCTCTTCCTGAGACTGCTGCCTTGCCGGCCTTGTCGTAGCAGCGAGCTTACGGGTAGAGTCGCGCGCATTGGGCCTTGCTTCGATGTCGAGCATGGCGAGGACTTTCGCATTCGCTGTGATCCCGACATTTTGTCATATAGGCAGCTGGCACTCAGGCCGTCGATGCTGGTGTATCTGATGGTACACTGTATTTCGAATATGTTCTGCTAAGGACGGGGCGCCGCGGGCACCGTTCAGGGCACGAGGCCTCCGAGCACCCGCGACTTTGTCGCGCACACGCGGCGACAGCAGCGGTAGTGCCGACAGTACCGAAGACAGATTTTCAGAATCGTTTTACAATCTTCGGCTAATCGGTGGCGGGCGAGATCTCATCAACGATAGTAGCAGTAACGACGACAATGGCGCGACGAATTCACTAGCAACTACGACAGGAGCGATGGTAGCGGCGGCGCGACGACAATGCCCTACGCGTCTTGTCATTTGCAATGTTCTGCTGCTGCCTCGGCACGCACGTCACGTGATCGCCCGTCCCGGCTGGTCATTGGTGCAACGCTAGCCCGTGGAGCGTCGTACTACGCTCACCCGTGGGGGCCGCGTTCCATTCACTACCACCGTAGCACCGTACCTAGCGTCCTATCGTTATCTCACTCTAACCTTCTTTGAGTCTCTCTGTCTTATTCGCGCTTGTGCAGTGGCACTCAAATTCGCCCTTTCCTCGATTGCTTTGATCTCTCGTCCAAAATCTTATTTACCGGTTGTTCTTGATATCCACGAATCACTTGTCTTTTAACTAACGTCGATTACCCTACCAATCCACCAAGAAATAGACACTAATCGTTTTATATTCGTCTATTTTACCAAGAAATCACCTCTGAATCAAAATGATGTTTTGGTGTTCATGTACGACGTGCGCAACTCTGCTTATATACACCTGCACGACACACGTACAGACTAGTATGTAGCGTTTTACGTTTCACGTTATGTACGTAATGGAGGAGCACAAGCCGATGAATAGCGTGTGTGAATAACTTTCGTGTACGGAGCACGTACTAGCACAGGCGTAGTATCCAAGCTTACGTTTTTCAGCTACGGCGCGTGCACGCTACATTCATTCGATACTCTCGCTAGGAGAAATCTCGAGATATAATCGTTTCAATTCGTTACTATCGAACCGATATTTACGCGCGAGCTTGATTTCAATGTTATTGATAATACCAAATTTTTATGATCTCTCTGGCTATAGAAATCTTATTTAAGTTACTTTTATAATGTCTTTTGTACAAAATTTTCGAGGGAAAACGAGATACTTCTCCTGTTGAATGATTCCGTATCTTCTATACAATTTTTTACAAAAATTAATGAGATAGAGAATATTGGTGCGTTAAAATTATTCTTCATTTTTAACAGTTGAATTTAAAAAATTATATTTCTTATGAATTAAGTTCGTATATTTATTTACAATATATTATACATTATACTATGCAGTTTCATTACATTGTTTTTTTAAGTGTTACTATTGATAACATATGACTAGATTAAATAATATCCAAGATTCCAAAACTATTAAACATCAGTCAAAACTTTTAGTATATTATTAAATGCGAAAATAAAAAGTAAATATTTTAAACATATTTTGACCTGGCATAAGGCTTCTTTCATGTGTTGCATCTGTAAATGTGAAAATAAAGGTAAAGCAAATGTGTATATGTATGTGCAGGCATTAACTTGTATATATTATTTATGTCTTGCACTTAAAACACAATAAGAACTATAAAATTATTATTTTGATATTTAACTTAGAAAGACGATAAAATTATGATTTAAATATATGTATAAGCATATGAATCTATGATCCAACTTAAACTATTAAGCTTTAAGTCACTTGTCATATGTTGTCAGCATAAAAGTATTAAAATTAAAATTTTATGTTGTAACATGTATTTGCATGGAAATTTGTTTAATAAAGGCACTGCCATGCTTTTCGCTAAAGGCTAATGACATAATGTACTTATAATTAATTAGACCCTTCTATATGTATAAATATTCATACATATAAAATATGTATGCATATATATACAATTTTTGTAAATAATGCTGAATCACTCTGCAAAATAGTTTTAGGAATGCTGTACATCAATTCCAAAAATAATTATGTCAAATTATAATATCTTATAATTCACAAAGAAATCTTGTATTATGATAGTATGCTAATGCTAATTGCAAAACAAAAAATATATTTAAATACTAATAAAAGAGTAAATATTTTGTACATTTTATGTATGCACCAATTGTTGGAAATTATGTACTTTAACAGAATCTTAAAGCATTATTAAGGAAAACAGAATTACAAAATGATGTGAAAAATACAAGTATAATGATCAAATTGACAAACATGAAATAGTGAAATGTTATACATAATACAAATATTTATCTGTTATAACAATATTATTATTATATTAATTATACTAGTTTGTTTCTTAGTAACTGAACACAACGCTGACGTGTTTTAATTCATACATCAGTCCATCTTAGTCTATACATGTTATTACGTCTTTCTTTAATTATTAATAGTGACGAAAAGGACCTCAAAATATTAAACATAATAAATACGATATGAGCTAAAATAAGGTTAAATTTTAAGCTTTAAAGATTTTAAGCAAATAAGAGTTCATGAACTTTTAGCTAAATCTTTTCTTTAGCATTTTTCTATCACTTTAATCACTTTTATTACAAATTTATTCAAAGTTCAAAATTTTAAGTACTGTTCAAATATTTTTGTGAATAAAAAATTGTTGTGATATAAAAAAAATAGATACACCAATTATTTGTAGCAAGTATAATATCATGAAAGTGATATCATTTATAAATGTGTAAATTATTGCTAGTAATAATAGCAATAGCAATAATTTACATATATATAAATAAATTATATATATTCATAATTTTATATTTTATACAAAATTTAAGATAAGTTTATACAAATAAAATATATTGTTTCAATTTTTAATAATACTGGAAAAATATTGGCATGCATCTTAATTTCTTTTTATTTTCTTATCTACTTATAATACACTAATTATTTCTTATATGGATTCATAAAAAAACCATGTATTTCTAAATTAAAAGTTTTAATGAGTATGTAAATCAGAGTAGGAAATGCTTTGAATGATAATAAAAACTAAATGGATTGTAATGTTCATTGAGAATAATTAATAAATCTGTATAAAATAAATGAGTTAAATACTGTGTTAAACATACTAAATGTAACTGGTTCAAAATAATTTTTCATAATGATATTGTCTTTAAGACATTTTCATACAAAGCACTTACATATTTTTAAGTATAAAAGAATAACATGTAAATACTTTTCATTAATTTAATATTCACAAAATAAGATTTTACTCTTATTACAACAAACTAGAATGCCATAAAAAAAGACATATAGAATGTAAGACGGATTCAGTGGAAATGAAAGAAATATCATTTATAAATAAAAAAAAAAAAGAAATTAACCGGAAAGTTCCTTTGGTAAATTATATAAAAATATTTTTCGAATTTTTATCGAAGAAAATATTGGATATTAATTTTATTACACACTTTGATCTTATGATAAGCGTCGTCTTTGTTACTTGTTAAAAATAATTACAAAGTCATTTTTCACTAGTTGTGAAATTATTAGTTTTTGTTATTTTTCATTCAACACTAATGGCATTAATAAATATAAATGATCTGCTTTTTTAAACAGAATCAAATATAGGAGATAAAAGATGTCTATTCAAAAATTTCTACAATATCTCAAGTCTTGTGAATAAGCAGAATTCTTTCGTTTAATGTTTAAATTATTTTGCCGTAAATAAAATTCTTTAAATATTAATTTCAATAACCTACTATTACATTTATACACATACATTTCTATGAAATAAGTGGACTCTAATGATAACTGTTATGAATTTAGACTATGGCAGTGTAAAATATGTATTACAATATATCTCAACATCAATTAAGGTAAACATCAAAAACTAAAAAAAAAAAAAAGAATAACATCTATTACTTTTTAGTTTAAAAAATTAAATTAGTAAACATAACACAAAACACTATAAATTGCATTATGCTAATCAAGTCTGTTTTATTCTAGGAAAACAACATCCGTTGTAAAATCTAAAATAGAAATAAATTAATATTATTTTATACGAGTATTACACACATAGATTGATATGTAACACTTATATTATTAAATATCACCTATATATACATATATATATAAATATATAATATTATATATATAATATTATATATAAATATATATATATATTTTATATCAAAGAAATTATTTTGATTAATCCAACTCTGTAACTTTAAAAAACAGTAGATGAAAAACTTAAGAAATGTAAACATTAAACTGATACATAAAATTATTTAAAAAAAAGTCTCTTAGAGAAGCAAATAATTTAAGCTATATTAAATATATATTTGGTATATGTCTGCGATGGATGAATTAGTTTTGTTGGACATACAACAAATTTGATACTTGAAACTCAACTGTTTTTACCAGTATCTATATTTCTTTATACAATCATTTCCCAAGTCTACAACTACTAAGTGATTGTCAGGTAGTACCGCAATACCTGAAGGACGTCGTAGTTTTGAGCTATGCGAATCAATTTCAGTTAAAATATTACCTCCTCCTAACTTTAAAACTTGAATTATACTGCGACCTTTATCGGTGCGAGTTCCAAGTATTCTGCCTTCTGCATCAACAGCAAGGCCTCCATAAGTACCTCTTCCTGTAATACGCAATAGGTGTCAAATATGACAGTTAATTCATAAGAATGACATAGAATTATAATTTACCTTTGCCTTCTGAATAAATTTCCTCAGAAAAGTCTCCTTTAGCGGAAAATACTTGTATACGACTATCAGCAACTACAATTTCACCGCTAGGTCCAACAGTTACAGAAGTAATCAATTTGAATGTACTTCTTTTTCCAACCTGTTAAATAATATTTAAAAAAATAATATAATATTGAGTATAATAAACACAGAGAAACATTAAAAGTAATAACGAATTTAAAGAACTAAATACTATCTAACCTGAAAGAGAATTTTGCCATCAGAATCAAATACAAAAACACAACTTTGACCATTATCTGCAACAAGTATATGACCATAACTTCTATCTACTGCAACATCAATGGGTTCCTACAGAACAAAATTAATAATATGATGAATAATTAAACAAGCAGCAGACTTCATAAAATACTTTAAAAATAGACAATACTAACTTGAAATGCATTATGGGAAAAAGATTTAATAGTGTCTCCTAGAGAACTCATTTCAGTTACTTTTCTCGTTCTCCAATTGACAACAACAATACCTTGTTGAGAAATACCAATTCCTGTACAACTACGTCCTTCAAGACCTTCGTTAGTTATATGCCTTTGAAACTCCAAATCACAATTGAGTATCTAAAAAATGTAACATTATCTATAATACAACTAGGATATTTATCATTCTAAATACATTATAACTTTAAATATACCTTTATACGTGAATTCCCAGTGTCTAAAATATATATCATGCCATCATCATCAACAGCAACTGCAACTGGTTGATGAAATTCGTCTTTCCCAATTCCTCGTCTTCCATATATTTTAATAGGTTCATTATGTTCAGTTGCATCAAAAAATAAAGGATAATCTTTAATAGGTCGCTCGAAAACTGACAACTTTAAGATATAGCGGCTTGCAGATGGGGGTCGGAACAATACTTCGTATGTACCATTTTCTAAATCTATAATTTCAGTATCAATATTGGAACTTTGGTTTTCTGAATGGATACTATCTGCTAAGGTTAATTCTGCAGCAATAAGATCTCCTCCAACATTTCTAGGATGTCCATGATAGTCAATAGTTTCTACTATTATAGCTGCTTGTAGTTTCGCTATGGCGGGGTCTCTTAACCGGGCTCTGCATAAGCCTGTTATAAAATATAAGTTACTACTATAAGTAATAATTCTTTCTCATGAACTGTGAGTTAAAAATATAAAGCAATAACGCTTGCATAATAATTAATAACAAGTTTGAAGCAGGTACTTTACTGTATTATCAATCCTCAGGGTACCTGGCAATGTTGTACTAGAACGTACTCTTCCCAAGTTATTAAGAGCTTCCTCTAATTGAGAAAGAGCATTATTGTGATTAAATTCAAAAGTTATAAAAGCATTTTCTTTAGGTTCACTAAGTGCTGATGCCGCATCGAGTTGGTCAGATAAACTACCAATTCTTTGTGTAATATTTCGAACTTCAACCTTTAAGAATTATACACATCTTTATTATGTATGCAACATGGACTTAATAATGATACTATACCTGATATTGTAAGCCTTCACATTCTCGTTGCACTTTATTTTTTTCAGCTTCTATCAGAGCATGTTGTTCCTCTAACACATGTTTCTTATCTCTTGCAGCAGCAGTAACAGCTGCTTGTAATTCTGAACGTCTCCTTTCAATTTTTGATATAATTTCAGCAAATTCAGTATCTACGGCACTCAAACACCTCTCTGTTGAAGCTTCCAAACGTTGTAATTCTGTATTCACAGAATCTTGAGCTTGTGTTAACTAGAACAAGCAAAATACTATTTATAAATACAATAATATTCTATGGTTAATAAATCTCAATTCGTGAGAAAGATATATTATTACCTTGGATATACATTCATTAGCTTTATAGAGTAAGATCTCAGACATCCTCTTTATTGCAATACTAAATGGTATTATAGTATGCTCAGTACATCCTGGAGATGTTCCTGCATGATTACCACCTGTACATACTGTACAAAACACTGTATCACATGTTTCACAAAATAACAATTCTTGATTTATGTGGACTGAACATTTTGGAATAACCTGCAATATCAATGAAAATTTTACATAATATGCTCAGTAACATATAAAGTGAAGTTATATAAAAAATATTGTTTCAAACCTCCCGTCTTTGTCTGGACATGAGATCAAGTAATTGATTCACTAGGAAACTAGGTGGTAAAGCAGCTACTCCACCACGAGGAATTGTTATTAATTCTCTGCAAATAGGACATCGAAAGGCACCGGTCTCACGAGTCTGAGACGCAGCAATTCTTGTTAAGCAGTGTAAACATACCTGTAAGTATGAACAAACTAATATATTATCTCATTACATTAAAAGCTTACTATTTAATAAATATAAATGATATTAATACGACATTTACCGTGTGTGAACATGGTAATAATTTGGGAGTATGTTCTCCACCATCATAAACACAAAGACATGTGCCGCATGTTAAAAAACTTTCATTAAAATCTTCATAGTTTATACTAACTGTTTCCACGAGCATAGAGCTCATACTAACCATCCTCTCCCCTAGCCGTGTCCTGCAAAAAATTAAATATTTTTATTTACTTTATAGTAAATAAAAAAGCTTGTCCTTATAAAGAAATTTCAGATGCAATTTTAATATTTAAAATATATTTGAATAAAACATTATTCTTTATATACATATGTGATCTTGAAAAATATAAAGAAGATTAATAATATTATTGAAGAATACTGATTTATTCATTCATTAATATATCAGGCATTACAAATAATAAGAAATATGGGATATTATCGCTACAATGTATTTAAATATAAAAAGTTATTTAAATAATATAATAAATTCATATGTATAAAGCAACTTTTTATATATATATAACAATTGATTTCAATACATGATACATATTTAAATGTTATGACAGTATCACTTTCTATCTGTTTATAATTCCTTAAAAATAAAAATTATATAGGGTGTCGGAAAAGTTTACCGATTTATCAATCGTGATCAAGTAGTGCATTTTGACATTCGCAGTCTGCTTTGGTCTTTTGACCATAGCAAGTGATTAAGTATAAAAGAAATTCCGTAATATCGAGAGTATTAAAACAAATTATTCGTAAAAACATTTGTTTAATAATAAACTCACTGTATAGCTAAACGCAGTGCCTCCATAATGGAGTTAGCCCTGTCGTTGCTTTAAGAAATATATACATCCGTTACATTACACACATTTTAGCGGGGTGTTGGTGCACGCTTAGAATATACTTTTTTCTTATATAAATTTTTATTACCAGATGAACAGAACAACACAAACAGGTTCGTCAAATAACTTTCGTGTAAATCGCATCTTTTAATTCCACCATGCTAGCGACTTTAAATATCAAAATATGTGCACATATCAACAACAAAATATCGTGTTTTCAAGTGGTATCAAAGTAAGGAACTTTCTACGTGTAATTTTTTTTTATATCTACAATATTCTCAGGCAAAATGACACGATGCATTGTTCTTTGCTTTTTTAATTAGTATCTATTGCTTCGAATAAAACGCACGTTCGCGCAAAATGTTATCAATAAACATGACACTTCTTTCACAATTTCTTCCTCGCAAAGGAGCCACAGGGTACAAAGCATATGCCGATGGGAACTCTTTGTCTATCTTTCTTTCGAAATACCTATTGTCCTCAAGATGGGAATTGTTACTAAGATGAATCTTTGTATTCTGAACAACTTGTTACAAATGTAATTTGTGAATGATATTAAAAACCAACTGCAAAGGACAATCCTGAACTCAACAATGTTGAAGTTTAAACTTATTTTTACTTCACTTTTGAAATTGTTTATTTTTGCAAATATTTGATGTCATTTCGAATGTTTGCCCTATTGTGCGTCACTATCACTCGCAATATATTTGCCGAATCACATACGTGCCTAGTCCGTTCAAATGGCAGTAATAATACTGTCGAAATTCATTGGTGTTCTGTCGCATTTTTCCAAACAAATACAAACACGGACAACAACGAACCGCATCAGCTGCGGAGCGCAGCGACTCACGTTTTACAGCTGCGCACGTTCTCGCCTGCATCCACAGCCGGCAGCACTACCAGGGACGAAATAATACGTATACTATGCGGGTGCCCGCGGCTACGGCCTACCAACATGTTTCTTTCTTTCGTCGTTTATGTTTCTGCGAGAATTCCTTCGGCCGATATACCACCATCTTCGTGAGACGTTTAAAAACTATAATTTCAAACGATTCGACGAAACGAATCGTATCACGATTTTCAACGATTTTCTGTTTATAGCTGAATAGATAAATGGATTTTTACGAAGAATTTTTGTCGCGAATACTAGTGAATAGATAACACTGACAAATGCTTCATTTTTCGTGGGTGAATTTTTTAATACATTATAATCTACTTGGAACGATTAAGCGTAGCGTTTATGATGCACAAAATAGAAGTTGTTTTGTTCTGAAATAATATTCAATTCGAAGAGTTTGTTATACGCGTCATACGTCCCTGAGTATTGGCGTACCATCAAGCGTTTGCCACGAGAGCGAGAAGAAATATATAGGAGAAAGCGATGATAAAGAAAGAGAGATACACGCGTCTGCTGAAGGGTAAAGAGACGCACAACACCAACGGCGATACAAAGACGGAGAAATGCCTGGTATGCTTGTGCGAGGTACACGGCCACATAGATGGCTGAATTGTCTACTGCGCAGTCGCCCATTAAAAGGTGTAGCGTCTGATGTGTGTATGCTTTGCTTACTTACATGCACTTGCTACAGCCGGCCTCTCGGACAGCTGTGTGTTTCCTATAGTCACGAATTTCATGTTTTCAGAAACTCTCATCTATATGCAGCATTACATTCACCTTATAATATATTTAGAACCTGTTTCTTAAATTTTCACGATTTCAGTCATATAATAACTTCATCTGATTAAAAACTTCTTTTATTGAAAAATAAAATTTATTAAATGAGAGTCAGAAACTAAAACGGTAAAATGGTAGATAAATTTTATCGTTCAAGTTCATTTGTATCGTTCTATTAATTTTTACGAAGAGGCTAAGAAAAATAAAATACGAAGAGAAGATACGAAGCGTTTCAAAAAGGACCATATTTTTATTTTACTATTTTTATCAACCCCTAAAATGCGAGTGACATACTATAATAGATACACATAAATTCTATAAAATTTTATATTGTAGATGTTTACGCGTCTCTTAAGAAAGTTCGTCACATACTTACATGAATGGACAGCAGCTCATGAAGCTTCCTTTGATAAACTCAGATAAGTTATTTTTATACAAGCAATGTATTGGCGCGATATATTATTTATGGCGTCCTAAGGATCTTACACAGGCGTGATATGCACACTAATAAAGCACCATGATACAGCGATTCAAGTACGGCAGGATCTTCAATATCGTACGACTGTTTACATTTCCTAGCAAGCTATATTCAAATGTTTAGTGTCTGATTTTTTATCACGAATAGAAGGTGCCGAGACATAATAAAACATTTATATATCCTTTTTAGTTTCAAAAGAATTGTACGATGTCAGGAGTTAAAGACGTGCACATTGATATCGATAAACATATGCGTTTGCAGATTTTATTTAATACTCGTTCTCACACTTTGTAAATGTAAACAATGAAATCGATGAATATAGATATAAATGCATCTCCGATACATGTCACGAGCCGAAACTGATTAGTGTCCAATCACTTTTTGGCTAATAGCGAATAGGCAACGTGACATAATAATTTTTATCAGTGTATCAACCTTCATCAATTTTCTGGTCAATGAATATCGCAATTTCGACAATCGTTTTGCGTATATACAAACTTTTGTCTTGTACACACTCGATACTTTAGCATTCGATTATTAAATTATCTTGTTAACTATGTCCGAACGGTTTGCAGTTGCTACAGAGCTTTTACGTGGCTAATTAATAAAAATGTCAGATCAACATTCATTATTTTTTCCCACTACAAACACCGAAGGTTTTGCCACTCTTAACACAATCCCCCGTGTACAGTTTCCATCGCGGTCATATTTCTTCTCTGCAAACTACTAGAATGACGTTCTTAAGACGAAAGACAAGGATGGCGATATCGATTTCAGACAATGTACGTTAAGCTCCAGCAGGTGGCACGGCCACCGGTCCTCGTCTTTCACGGCACTCTGTTTTTCTCACAAAATCACACGGACAGGCACAAGCAATGAGAAATTCGCGAGACACGAGAAACAGGGGATGAAAGCACACCCTCGAAACTGTCCTTGCTTGATGGCGCGTGCGCTCCGTGATTTAGGTCATACGTTTCATTACAGATAAACGCTAGTTATAGTACACGGTCCAGGGTTTTCTTTTTCACTCTATTAAATTATCATTGTTTTTCATCGAATTTCCTAAAAAAATTATTGCATTAACTTGATACTTATTTTAGGTCCGATGCATCTCGAGTATTGGCAATCTGTCATAGATTACACGTGCTTTGTAAACATTGGCGAGGTCGGGGTAGCAGTGCGCATCCTTGGCCTCGATGTTGGCAATCTTTGAATAAGTGCTACCAGTGGTGTAGCCAGAGGGGTTTATAAAGGTATTGTGATCTCTGTTAGATTATAATCGCAAAGAACCTTTATTACTTCAATTAATTATGTTCTTACTTGATTAAATAATATCAATAAAACATTTTATATGTCGGTTATAAATGAAATGCATAATAATTTTGAATCTTATACATATCTGAAATTTCCAAGGATGTACTACTACGTGCAGCATCCTTCTTAGTCCTGAAACGATTTTCAATGCACACAATTCGGACATGCGCCATTGAATTCAGGTTATTCGACGCTTGACCGAAATTGAGATTGAAGATTTCTTACTGCATTCTAATATCAAGAATACCTTTTATTCTTCCGCTCTCTACAATCATCGGTCACACAATTTTTATTATATAAATTATATTAGTGGAAATAAATTTCTAACTTTAATAAAGCTTTATCACTTCGTTTTCAAGGATTGAATATGCGTAAGTTCAAGATCTTTATTTTAATCCCTTAAAATTTAGCGAGTGCATGACCTTCTAAACGAAGATTATACATGTAATAGTGTGAAATAGAATAATAAAATATGAAACAAAAGTATGTATTACAAATCAAGATTTAAGATTTATCTTATAAGATTTATCCGGTATTTGCGTATTAGATATGTATTGAGTGTCTATAATTAATTCTAACTGTGCTTATAACAAATCATGTATTTTCCCGTATAAATGTTATAGGTTTCCTAAATGTTCTATCTAATTCAACGAATTAGGTACGTGTGACATTAATTTGTGCATACGAGCCGCAAAATTAGTGTCATCTTAAAGTGCATTTGCATAAGCGTAGGACGCACTGCAGCGTATATAACTTAACATAAATTACAGCTATCATGCAATGTGAAAAACATACGAGAAATGCAAATAGTATATTGGAAATGAAATTGAATAAAAGGAACAGAGCAACTGCTCGGTAAATTGATACTTTGCTAACGCACGAATGCGATGTCTTCGTTTATTAAGACGGGGCACGTTTGTTTAGTCTCTCGCCCAGATTACGGTTTTGTTTTAAAAGTTCTTGGACTACCCTTCTTGCGTTAACATTTTCTCCTCTTATAAGTAACATTAAAGAAAGATATCACATTTGTAATTAATTAAATGATTTATTTCATAGTTGTATTCTTTGAGAAATCACAAAGTGCAAAGGTGTACATAATCCACCATGTAACATTCATTTAACTGTAATTTAATTAGATTCAATCATCTCCCTATCTAATTCTTATTTTCTATGTGATCTTTGATCCAATCAATATAACTGTAGACACGGGTGAAGACATCCGGTCGACCTCTTGCACATGGTATTCCCCAGGATACAACTCCAATTTGTTCATTGTCGGCAACTAAGGGGCCACCGGAATCACCCTGTTTGAAAATAAATAATTCAATATATATAGTTTATTAGAAAAAAAGAGAGAACAATATCTCATCCTTAACTATAATAATAGAATAAACTAATGTTTGCATGCTGCAAATATATATAAGTATATTGATAAGTGTGCGTCATATTGTAAATCATAATACTAACGTAAGAGCTTAATACTTCATTTATTGACACAAACATTCGATCTAACTAACAACAAGAAGGTTGGAATTTCCTCCGCGTACTTCCAGCAATTCTTTTCGAACTAGGTGAGAGAAACTTAATAGTAGCTTAAATGTTCGTTGTTACACTCTCGACGACACGGTTTTCGCGACAAATAAGAAAAAAAGTGCTGCTTTAGTTGAGGGATCCTTTGACATGAAAGAGCTCTCTTCTCGAGTACTAGACGTAATGCACTTACGTGACAAGCGCCTTCACCTCTCTTGTTAAGTGTGCAGATATTGTCGTTGGTGACACGGAAGCTGGCGTTTAAACATTGTTTTTGATCGATTACACTTAGCTGTATGTAATATAGATCGTTCGGCGTTTGTCCGGGATACTTTAATCATTTGTACGTAATTGGTACCGCATTCACAATCATTCAAATATAAGGAAAAAAAAATTAACGAATATAATTGTTTTGATAAAAGAAAGATGCTAAAATTATAATTCACAATAGTTGGTACTTACGCTAGTAGTTCCCCAACCAGATAATACAGCGGGATAATCTATTTTGCCGAAGTTTTCATTAGGTAACGCGATGGGCTTCACTTTGTCTCCGAAAACGATGTCCTTGTCCACTTTGATCAGTCCGATATCATTTCTAATCAATATAGAACTGTATTTTGGATGGCTAATTATTTTTTCAGATTGATATACGTCGCCACCTTTGTCTAAAGTATTGGAACCTAACACGACAGCTATGGACGTATCGTTGAAACTAAAACGATAGGTTGTAGGTATAAGCAGTGAAAGAGAAAGGTATCTAGATTTTTCTAATTTAAGAAATTAAATTAATATCTACCTTGATAAACAATGAGCAGCTGTTAGTACCCATCTCTCGTTCAGTACAGATCCTCCGCAAAAATGACGATTTTTGTAACGTAATGAGGCTTGATACGGATATTGTCCGTCCTCTGCTACAGAACCGCCGACGATTTTTGGAACTTCATTTATACTTGCGCCTATATTTAATAATCTTATATAGTAATACATCTCACTAGTTTTTAAATTTAATTTGCAGTTTTAAGCCGTTATATTTTGAAAGTTCAATTACGAATAAATGATAATTTTTCTAAATAGAATTATTACCTGATGCTTCAAGTATTGCTATAATGGCGAAGATATAAAGAAACAAAAACATTTTAAGACACTTGCTTTTTGTTGTTGTAACGAATAGCTATCAATCTGGTATACTGGACACATTTCAGGAGTATTTATACCAAGTATGTTTTTAATGACCGTGGGAATTAAAGACACACCTGGCCAGTATTTAAATTTAGGTCAGATATTACCTACAAAAAAAGCTTATTCGAATGTATCTCACGTATGTTGCGATAAAACCGAAGAAAACTCGTGACCGACCGGGTACCGCTACCACTTAAGAGGAGAACAGTCATAAACTAGCAATTCTAGTCAAAATCTATTCTTTTATCTCTCGATAGGGGTTTTCCGACCATGGGCAAACATAGGAAAATATTTCTAATAGGTGTCGTTTCTATCTTATTTTTGTCTTGTTTCACTTTCACCAATCTTATTTTTGTTTTATATTCAGCTCCTTTAAGAATTACAAATAAAATAGCTTTTAAAGTATATTTTAATTTGTTTACTTTTATGAGATGAAATTTTAGTTCATTAGAAGTTAAGATATATTTTCTTCTTTAACGATATCGCGCCTTCTCCACTATATTCTTTAAAGAGTTAAAAGATGGCAACAAATCAGTTTTGCCATAAAAGAAGTTCAGTTACAACTTGTAGTAACGATTACATATTTGGTTTGCCCGATTCATGTTTCTTTGTCGATCAGTGACTCAAAGAGGATTATCCGAGAGCGTTATTAAACGAGCGCGCAGGACAATTTAAAAAGGCATAAAGCTGCACAATTTATTCCATTATGACATGACTCACCCTGATTATGTTCCATTCAAGACGGTGGCTGGGTGATTGGCCTCATTCAAATTGTATGGTAGTGGTAAAGGTCTAATTCTGTCGTTATACACGAACGCACTGTGTACTCAAATTAAATTCATATTGCTTTTAAATACCGCTATATTACATTGGAGCAATAATGCCCATAGAGGCGCATACGTAAACAGAAACTATTTCATTTCTAATAACTTGAGTGGAGATGTACATATGATTTCAGATGATTTACTTCAATGATTTCAGCTATTAGGTGTGGTTTAAAAAGATGTTGGATGAGTTGTGAAATGGATAAGGAGTAAGGATGTTTTAACGCAATGGAATATGAGAACATGAGAATAAAGAGAACATCAAAGACGTACAACTTGAACTTCCTTTATTTAAATGAATCAGAGGTAATATGAACCGTCGATGTAACGTTGCTTGTACAAAAATCAAACTCAACTTCATTCTGCATTGCCTGCTTTTAATTCTTGAATACTATCAACGCAATTATCTGAGAAGTGCGAGCTATTGCGTGTTATTCTAATTAATCCGAACTTCGACATTGACGAACGGATATGGGTGTCACAACCGCTCATATTCCCCGTGGTATATACGTATAAAATACTCATATATCTCACAACCAGAAGTTAATAATCAGAATTGTACCGCTTCTCCCGTGCATACAAGAAAATAAATAAACATAGAAAAAAAGCTTGGCCATAAGTAACTTTTTTCATCGCGTATATATA
This sequence comes from Bombus impatiens, assembly GCF_000188095.3. Classification (NCBI taxonomy): domain Eukaryota; kingdom Metazoa; phylum Arthropoda; class Insecta; order Hymenoptera; family Apidae; genus Bombus; species Bombus impatiens. The sequence goes on from NT_176502.1 coordinate 525,439, forward strand.
TATTATATATATATATATATATATATATATATATATAATATATATATACGCGATGAAAAAAGTTACTTATGGCCAAGCTTTTTTTCTATGTTTATTTATTTTCTTGTATGCACGGGAGAAGCGGTACAATTCTGATTATTAACTTCTGGTTGTGAGATATATGAGTATTTTATACGTATATACCACGGGGAATATGAGCGGTTGTGACACCCATATCCGTTCGTCAATGTCGAAGTTCGGATTAATTAGAATAACACGCAATAGCTCGCACTTCTCAGATAATTGCGTTGATAGTATTCAAGAATTAAAAGCAGGCAATGCAGAATGAAGTTGAGTTTGATTTTTGTACAAGCAACGTTACATCGACGGTTCATATTACCTCTGATTCATTTAAATAAAGGAAGTTCAAGTTGTACGTCTTTGATGTTCTCTTTATTCTCATGTTCTCATATTCCATTGCGTTAAAACATCCTTACTCCTTATCCATTTCACAACTCATCCAACATCTTTTTAAACCACACCTAATAGCTGAAATCATTGAAGTAAATCATCTGAAATCATATGTACATCTCCACTCAAGTTATTAGAAATGAAATAGTTTCTGTTTACGTATGCGCCTCTATGGGCATTATTGCTCCAATGTAATATAGCGGTATTTAAAAGCAATATGAATTTAATTTGAGTACACAGTGCGTTCGTGTATAACGACAGAATTAGACCTTTACCACTACCATACAATTTGAATGAGGCCAATCACCCAGCCACCGTCTTGAATGGAACATAATCAGGGTGAGTCATGTCATAATGGAATAAATTGTGCAGCTTTATGCCTTTTTAAATTGTCCTGCGCGCTCGTTTAATAACGCTCTCGGATAATCCTCTTTGAGTCACTGATCGACAAAGAAACATGAATCGGGCAAACCAAATATGTAATCGTTACTACAAGTTGTAACTGAACTTCTTTTATGGCAAAACTGATTTGTTGCCATCTTTTAACTCTTTAAAGAATATAGTGGAGAAGGCGCGATATCGTTAAAGAAGAAAATATATCTTAACTTCTAATGAACTAAAATTTCATCTCATAAAAGTAAACAAATTAAAATATACTTTAAAAGCTATTTTATTTGTAATTCTTAAAGGAGCTGAATATAAAACAAAAATAAGATTGGTGAAAGTGAAACAAGACAAAAATAAGATAGAAACGACACCTATTAGAAATATTTTCCTATGTTTGCCCATGGTCGGAAAACCCCTATCGAGAGATAAAAGAATAGATTTTGACTAGAATTTTTTATTCTGTTATTATTCGAGCTATATATATATATATATAAATTGTCCGTTCCCTTATGTAAGTATGATCGTGTACAAAAGCTACTGTTTCAGTATCACTTGCCGTCGATCACGCTTTAATGCACATATGCTTTTCGGTAAATCGTGTGAAAGTAAACGTGTGTATAATATAATATAATTTGAAACTGCGTGAATCGTTGGCTTACTTTTTTTCGTTTTGTCTTATCCGTGTTTGCTTAAACGTATATTATAATTATTCACCTTGTACCATACCGAATCGATAAAACTTTATGATTGTCTAATATTTTTAATATAACTATATATTATAAATTACGCTTATCTTATTCTAACGGTGCTCCTTACCAGTAGCACGCTAGGGGCGATTGAGTATTTCTGTACGGCATGTCTTTTGTAACACCCGTTACACATAGAATAACATCGATAGTAATAAAAATATAAACATTATTTCGTTTCATTTTTAAACTTTAAATCATACAATTATAATTTAATAGCTAGATAGTACGTACAAAATCAAATGCCAGCACCTCGTTTAACGAGACGGATTACGTTTGAAAGTGCATCAATCACGCACACTAGTTAAGTGTAAATAAAAATACTTTCCTGCCGTTGAAATACTCACAGTGAAATAATTGTGAAGATAGCGAGAGAAAAAAAAGAGGCGAATTACATAGAACATAATTCTAATACAAAAGTATTTAACTTACTTAATCTTAATTTTTATTCATCCGAACAATATTAAACATTAAGAAATACGCGATAGTATTAAGAATCATATAAAACATACATATTGAATGTGTGAAAGATGAAAATAAAACTTATTTTACAATACTTTATCTTTGATTTATAATAAAGAATTCTACTTAAATAGAAATACTTTTCATTGATAGTCGATTTACATTTTCATTTTCTTTCATTTTTGTGAATACACCTTAAATGCAAAGCAACTCAAAAAAAGCCCGACTATTCTAGGTAATTTAAGTACCAATTGTGCTTGATTTCGTCAAAAAGAAATGAATAAAAATATGTTTTATACAGCTGTTTTATGCAAATTCACATTGGTCTTTTTTTGTGATGTTTAATGAAATGATCAAAATTATACGATAAAGTTACTTTATATCAACATTCATTTAATGTAAATGTTCTAGAAAATATGTGTATACAGAAAGTTAATACCCAAAATCATAAATTGATTTAAAATATTTAGTAACTTAAATTCATAGTATCACATGGTGCTGCCATCCAATATTGTAGGTGTGTAAGTGTGTACATAACGATGGCTATATTATATTTCTAGGCCATAGAACTCCGTCACTTATTGGCTATGAAGTATTTAAGTATATTATTGGGTTTTGGTTTACTAGTCGTCGGCCAGGAACGGGTCACTTCTCTTTGTATATCGATGGGTAAAGATTTAAGAACTGCCGCATCAATTTTCGGAGATAATTGCATTGGTGATGAAGGACTGAGTCGAAGATCAGCCATTTCGTTGCTCGGAGATTCTCTACGTCCACTCAACCATACTTCCAATCTAGTCTTTTTTGGTAAAGGTTCTATTTCGTTCAATACATCATCGTCCGCACTCTGGTTGTTAGCACCTATTGATTTCGAAACTGGCGAGGAGGTGGTACTCATCGTAGAACCGTCGTTACTATCTTGATTTACGCTCATTGGTGATCCGAGATTAATGTCGGAAACGCCTTCTTCCGAGCTTATATCTAGAACAGACTGAACAGCGACCTGTTTTCGCAAGAAAGATGTAATACTATTCTTTCCAGAAGATCTCTCTTCGAATTTCGTGAAAGCAACTCCTAAAAGAGTTAAATGGAATGGTTTAGAAACATCGACAGTACGGTGAAATAGTTTCATTGCTAGTGCCAACATTTTAGCATGATCATAAACACCAGATTTTGTAGAAGGCAATAGGTGTTTCGGTAAAGCGCATTGTCGAGTTTCTCTTTTACCAGAAGTTGGTTTATTAAAATCATGTTTCCTAACAGTTAATCTCATAGCAATGGGAATTCTACCATCCTCCATAGCTAATTCTGTTAATCTTCTCAGAAGTGCTCCTAGTCTTGATTCTACTTCAGCTACCAAAGAAACACTCTTGAAACCATCTTCTAAACCTATACTCTGTCTCTTTCCTGTTGGTTTAACGACGGTCTCGTCGATACCTTCGGCATTATCTTTTAATTTTCGTGCTAAATCAATACCAATTTTCATCTCTAAGGTTTCCAAAGGTGTTTTTCTTAGATCATCCACTGTTTTTATGTTGTTGGAAATTAACAATTGTGCAGTTTTTTGCCCAACACCTGGTATTTTAGATACAGATCCTATAGTAGACAAGAACATAGGTGCACTGCATGGGAATACTAGTGTTTGATGATTTGGTTTATGTAATGATCCCACCAGTTTTGCTAAAAGCTTATTATGTGCTATTCCAGCACTGCATGTAATATGCAAGTCTTTATAAATTCGTTTTCTTATTTCTGCTGCAATTTTGGAAGCTATAATTAATCGAGCATGACAGCCACAAGGACATTCTTCTTCGGAGGTACCAAATACTTTACCAACTGGATTTTCATCTTCCATGTTAATACTTAAATTTAACTCTGAATTATTTCCAGAATTCATATATTTTTGTACAATAGAAGTTACGTCCATAAAATTGTCATCAAGACCCAATCTTTCAACTAATGGAGTAAACTGATGCAATATCTCCAGTACTTTAGCAGAATAGTGACGATAGTTCGTTAAATCTTCACCATTTACCAACACCAGTCCTGGACACAATTGTAAAGCTTCCTGTACTGACATACATTTTTTTATTCCATGTTCTCGTGCTAAATAATTGCTTGTCACTACTATACTTTTTTGTTGCACCCCCAATGGTTTGCCTTGTAGCTCTGGATGCCTAAGCATCTCTATTTGAGCATAGAAACAATCAACATCTATATGAATTATGGTTCTCGGATGTCTGATAATTGCATCAAATTCAATAGAATCCATTGAGGTCAATTTACAAACAATATTATAAATATAATCTTTATCACATAAGTGACTTATTCAATATTTCAACATAGTATAATCTGTAATAGTAATAAATACTCAATTAGCATTATAAATGGTAAAACTAAATGATTTGTAAATAATTATCATTATTAACATATTACAATTATCAACATAATGAATAAAGCCAAATAGCAAAATTAGTTTATTACCTTTTTCAAAAACAAATTTACTGAAAAATATATTCTTAAGTGCAGATTTCAATTTTATTCATGATACTAACAAAGAGTAATTTTCTTTATTATTTACACACACGTTATTAACACACTTTAGCATAAATTTTTACAATAATTTTTGAATATAGAAGTGTTTGCTTGTCGATATGTTTAATTGTAGACGTATATCTAAAAAATAGGTTAAGTTGTGCAGTCAAAACATACAAACTGTTTATTATTTTTAACTTACATATGGAGACTTATAATTGTATAACAAGTTATCATTTTCGTTCTTAAATAAACTACTCCATAGCACGGCTATTAAAATAGTTTATTATTATTTCTCAGAACTTTCCTTAGATCATAAAGTAAGGTTACCATTATTTAGTGTTCATTTGGAAGCTATATCTCACAACCACATAGAATATTAACGTATAGATATATTTTTATTTTCCAGAAATCCGTTAGATCACATTGAACGGACATTAATTTGTAGTTGGAGCTGTTAAAAAACACGAATGACTCACTTCTGAAAGCCACATCAACTTCTTATAAATTTCATTGAAGAAATATATTCTTTTTACCGCTGATAAGTTTCGACTGTTAGCACGAAACAAAACTACCGTAAAAACTAAATAGAAATTTGTTTACAAACTGTAATGCGACTAATTTATTTTTCACATGGTAGCCATGTTTTGAATTATTAAAGATACCTTTGTGTGTGTGTGTGTGTGTGTGTGTGTGTGTGTGTGTGTGTGTGTGTGTGTGTGTGTGTGTGTGTGTGTGTGTGTGTGTGTGTGTGTGTGTGTGTGTGTGTGTGTGTGTGTGTGTGTGTGTGTGTGTGTGTGTGTGTGTGTGTGTGTGTGTGTGTGTGTGTGTGTGTGTGTGTGTGTGTGTGTGTGTGTGTGTGTGTGTGTGTGTGTGTGTGTGTGTGTGTGTGTGTGTGTGTGTGTGTGTGTGTGTGTGTGTGTGTGTGTGTGTGTGTGTGTGTGTGTGTGTGTGTGTGTGTGTGTGTGTGTGTGTGTGTGTGTGTGTGTGTGTGTGTGTGTGTGTGTGTGTGTGTGTGTGTGTGTGTGTGTGTGTGTGTGTGTGTGTGTGTGTGTGTGTGTGTGTGTGTGTGTGTGTGTGTGTGTGTGTGTGTGTGTGTGTGTGTGTGTGTGTGTGTGTGTGTGTGTGTGTGTGTGTGTGTGTGTGTGTGTGTGTGTGTGTGTGTGTGTTTATAATTGCATTCTAAATATTGGTGCATATGAATGTTTTAAGATAGATGCACGTATCATCATTTTATGATACAAATATATTTTTCACTAGAGACAGCACACCACAGACTTTTATACAGCACATATTTACATAATGGTGCGTTTTCATGAAGTGATAGCCAATAATATTTAAAATAAACTAGGGGAATTATTTAAAATACATAGATAAAATCTAAAATAAAACTTATGTTTCCCCTAGATATAATCCAATCATATTGTAGATCATTTAGTAAGAATATATCACGAATATAGTAAAGATGAATTACTATAAAAATAGATACTCCAGAAAATTTGATAGGTTTTATATCGTATTGTTCACTTGTGTTTCTAATATATGACTGTGTTTCGTTATCGTAATTTGCATTTGCAATTTTTATATATTTTTAAAACATTTTATATTGCACATCAGCTACAAAGGAATGCTAAAGGTTTGGTTGGACGTTTGCAATCTAATAGATGAAATATAACCAGCAAATATATTCAAAGATTTTCCTCTGCGTGTACACTCACTAAAAGTTTAAGAAGACGAAGACAACTTGAAACTATGATTTTCTTGAAACTTCTGTACTTCTTTTACAGCTCTTTTTCTAACATTAATTAACAAAGAAATTATTATAATGTTGTACATTTATTGAATTATACAAATTGAAGTTGAACTCCAAATAAATTGTTAGCAGCCATCTTGGAAAACCCTTTTTCGCATTTCGAACGAACGAAGTGTCAAATATCGATAATTACTTCATCGCACGCGGTTGAACTAAAAATTTTTATAGGAATTGAGCTTTCCTAGAAAAGTTAGATTTTTTAAAACGATCTCGAAATTGAAATGTAAAAATCAATTTCGCGCCATAAAATAGTATTATTCGATACTTGCACTTAAAAAGCAAGAAAAATATAGAAGCGAGTTGCGATACAAACAACTCGAATAAGTAAGGGGTAGGAGAATTTTTGTATTGAAAGTTGGAAATAATATAGGCAAGACGGCTTCGCAAAAAAAATCGTCTAAGAAGATGGCGGAGACCAAAGAATTAGAGGTGAGTGAGGTATTAAAAGTGGTGCAGTGCAGTTAGATTATGTGTGAAATTTTAGAGAAAAGTCGGCAAGTCTGCATTGTGAATTTGTCGTGGTTATATCCGGGTTATCAGCGATTTATTTGCGTCAGTGAATTATATTACTAGACGCTTAGTACTTGTTAAGCGCGTTTTTCTTCATTATTGTTATAATTATCTTTTTTCTTCGGTGAAATATTGAGATTAATCAATAGAATTTTTTTTACGATATATTGTGCTTATAATTATGTTGCCTTTACCGAATAAAGCTTATAAAAAACGTCAATATCTTCATAATCACAGGTAACCTAAATATTTTTTTTTTTAAATTAAAATCGTTGTCAGTGTTTCTTTGTTATTAATCATATGTATTTTATTCGTAAATATTGTTGGACGAATAATATTATCTATGATTGCAAAAATAAATTCTGTTTCATTATTGTATTTTTCTCATTCAATATGGATATGGATGAAAATACTCTATGTGTGTGGTGTGATTGTCTTTAGAATAGAAAACTTGAAGTATGATCTTTATGCCTGGTATTTCAAATTCTATTCCGTATTTCTGCAATTATGTTTATACAAGCCAATATAATAGATAAAATGTTTCTTATGTAATTGAATTGAAATAAATAGAATTGATAATAAATTTAAATGTTAATTTGTTTCTTATTAATACATTGTTATTTATAAAATATATTTTCCTTTTATCAAAATAACAGTTTAGAATAAGTGTATTATATAAAATGTATGCATGCTATAATTTTATGATTGCAGAATATGATATTGAGTTTTCGAGTGTCTGAACTTCAGATGCTTCTTGGTTTTGCTGGTAGAAATAAATCAGGTAGAAAGAACGAATTACAAGCACGTGCACTAGAATTGTTACGTTTGAGATCCCATCCAATTCAACTCAAAATACGTGAATTATATAAATCCATACAGTGAGTATAAGATTTATTAATGACAATACAATTGTTCTTGTAGATTGTACTAAATCATTAACTACCTCTATCACCATTTATTAAATTTTTAATTATTTTGTTTGTTTATTTTAGTGAAGTATTGAAAATGATTTTCTTTTTATATCTACTATGGCATATTGTTATACTTTAAGTATTATAAATGTCAGTGGATTATTGAGATAAAGTCACAAACTCATTTTTTGTTTCAAAATTTTGTTTAGAGCTGATCAATTAGCTGCACATCAAATGTATGGTCAAACAGGTAGTTCTGGGGAGCCACAAATAGATCAAAACATGCATTCCAGAAATTATTACACAACAAGGTAAATATATAGAACAAACAGATAGATAATACAAAGAAAATAAGTTTATAAAGAACGTATATAATTAATTATATAAGATATATTTAACAATGTTGTTTTTTACTTGTAATTAATGTAAAGACAAGCTATCAGTCAACAGCAACAGTCACAGTCTTCAGTTTCTAGTGGAAAGGATTTACCACCTGCACATCAAGCATCTCTACCTCAAGCACCTAGAACAAATCCAGTCTATCAGTCAACAGCGTATGCCAACGTAACACCACAAGTAAGTTATGTAATGTGATTTCTATATAAAATTATATAAAACTTCTATATTATTTTTTGTAGTGGTTTTTTAATATTCATATGACATATTAATATTTCAGCAAACAACAAGTGCAGCCTATAATCCATATCCATATGCACCAAAAGTTTTACCATCACCATTGCAAATACAACCTAGAAATCAATATCCTGTTCATCCAGATGTTAGACTTAGAAAGCTACCTTTTTTTGATTTATTGGCTGAATTGCTGAAGCCATCTAGTTTAATGCCCCAAGGATCTATGAGACTTCAAGAGAATACATTTATGTTTCATTTAACACCACAGCAGTCAACAGATGTAGCAAGTTCACGAGATTGTCGTGCAGGAAGTAAAATGGATTACACAGTACAGGTACATTTTACAGGGAGAGTCTGTTTCTTAATGTTAACCCCTTAACCTACAACTACGGGCATAGGCCGTAGTACGGTGATCGGGCCAAACGTAAATATTACGAGCATAGCCCGTAGTACGATGATCGGGCCAAACGTAAATATTACGAGCATAGCCCACAGTAGATGATCGGATCAAACGTAAATCGGCCCAAAATTTTCGAACGTAAATCATAGGTTAAGAGGTTAAATTTATATTTTTGATTGTTGAGCCTACAATCTGTGTTATGGCTATTTCAGATACAGATGCGATTTTGTTTGCAAGAAACATCGTGTGAACAAGAGGACTGTTTTCCACCAAGCATTGCAGTAAAAGTTAATGGAAAACTATGTCCTTTACCTGTTAGTAGACAGAAATATAAAGAATATACATATACATACACACATGAAAATATTATTTCTTTACCCTACATTGAAAGTATAGTAAAATGTTTTACTTTCACAAATGAAATGTTTTATTTTTTATTTCAGAATCCAATACCTACTAATAAGCCAGGAGTAGAACCAAAGAGGCCGCCACGGCCTGTCAATATTAGTCCTTTAGTTAAATTATCTCCTACTGTAGCGAATCAAATTCACGTGACGTGGTCGGCAGACTACGGCAGACGATACGCAATTGCGATATATTTAGTTCGAAAGCTTTCAAGTGCTGAATTATTATCAAGGTTAAAAAGTAGGGGAGTTCGACATTCGGATTATACAAGAGGTTTAAGTAAGTAGTTATGTAATTAGAACTATTTGGTATTGTTGAAAATGAATGCTATTGAAATAATGATCTTTTTAGTTAAGGAGAAACTTAACGAAGATGCGGATAGTGAAATAGCGACAACATCGCTTAGAGTATCGTTAGCTTGTCCGTTAGGCAAGATGCGAATGTGTACACCATGTCGTGCATCGACATGTTCACATTTACAATGTTTTGATGCATCCCTATTCCTTCAAATGAATGAAAGAAAACCGACATGGAATTGCCCAGTTTGTGATAAGCCAGCGTTATATGATAATCTCGTTATCGATGGCTACTTTCAAGAAGTGTTGAACTCTAAGAAACTATTGCCAGATGTAAATGAAATTCAATTATTGCAAGATGGGTCATGGGAAAATTTGGTTCTAAAGAAAGAAAAGGATAAGGAGAAGAGTGAAACAAAAGTTGTTACAAATTCGCAAGATCGTAAAATCGATGTGGATACAGTCGACCTCGGTAAGATTTTATTTCATTCTAATATGTGTAAAGATATGACATATTTAAAAATAAATGTTTTTATGTTTATGGGTGTTTACATATAAATGGGTAATCATATCACTGTTTAGATGAAAGCAATCTTACACCTCCAAAGGAAAAGAAACGAGCTGTTATTATTGATCTAATATCAGACAGTGATGATGATGATGAACGTACCACACCAACACAAAGTACAAAAAAGATAGCTAGTGGTACTTCTTCGCCAAAGAAGTCACAAACTAGCTCCATTAGCAGTACAAGTGAATCACCAGAATTGATGATAATTGATTTAGAGTAGAATATTTTATATCTATTGCTACTATTAAATTGCCAAATTTTATATAGGACAAAAACCAAAATTTTGTTAGTTCTGTGATCATTTAAAAAAAAAAGTTACTACATAAAGTTAAGTATAAGTGAATTCATGACATTTTTACTTTTGGTACTTAAAACTGAAAAAGAAAGGAGCAAAATAATATTTCTTTTTAACTATAACAACTTAGCATTCCTTTGTATAATCAATATATATATATATATATATAGGGGGAGAGAGAGAGAGAGTGAGAGAGAGAGAGAGAGAGAGAGGGAGTGATTGCATATTATTTTAATTGATGAAAGAAAAAAATGTAAATTAACGTCTCGAAAATCAAACTCAATCTAACTAATAAGATACCTTAGTATAGTTTTTCATTATCGAAAACATCATTGTGGAATTTCATCCAAAATAATAAAACTATTTTTATTTTGTAGTGTAAGCCTCTTATTAACCTTGACATGTAAATGAAAGAGGAAAATAAAAGGTGCAAATATTTATATTAATATAAATATGTTAATTATATTACTAGCGTTATTAATGTAATTAAATTTGAGTCCTCTAGAAATTGTTTCTTTATTAAGTTTCTTAGTTGATCAGGGTTAATAAAACTGCTTAGACTATATTTGCTATAGACTTTCTGTTTGTGAAATTCGATCTAAAGTTATAAGGAATAAAATAGATAAAATTCATATAAATAGAATATTAATAATTTAATACTTTTGTATTATGGTTTTTATACGTAAGTCATATGTTCCACGAATCTCAAAGTTTATTCGTCTTGCATAGGCGCATTTACATTTGGATACATATAATTGCGAAACGATATTCCAGAAAGTTGTTGGTCCACAGGTTCTCTTGTATCATATAAACTTGGTGCTTGAAATATTATGCCAAGTGTTCCACCAGTACATGCCAATGTAAAAACCCAAAGAAAAAGTCTATCTAAAACCATAGCTACGAATTTCCAATCTTCTATAACCTGAAAATATTAAAAAATATATGAGGGAAAATGTATCATATATTATTTCGAGAAGTTATATATATATATATACTATTTTTAAAAAAGAATTTTTAGAATTGAAGCCTTAAATTATCAAGAAAAGTATCAAAAGTAAAACATGAATATTCAAACAATGAATTGTTGAATTATTGATCAACTTACTTCATTATCCTTATCTGCATTTTTTATATGTTGAGCAATAAAACGCACACCCTTTAAAGCTGATATGACATCGGGAGACAAATGTCGTGGCATCGTATTTTCACTATCAGTGACTGCAACAGTATCTCATTGTTAATGTACATTTCAGAAACTATTACATGACATTAATTGTAATATAACGTGCCGCGCCATATACATCCATGAATTATAGGGTTACTGTTAATTCCAATACACGTTTATTTATTTCAATCGCTATCATGTAATTCTTTATATGTGTCATAGAATGCACTGTCACAATACATTTGATTAATAAAATTTTGTATCAATTATATTATATATTGTAGAGTAATTTAAATATTTACCTGATGCATGCGGTATATGCCGGGCATCGTCTTCTCGTATATTTTTATACTGCGAGGTGACACTTTCGAATCCATCTGGACTTCCTTTCAATTCCAATGGGTAATCACTAACACTATCAGGAAAACTGTAATGTATACTCCTGAAAAGTTTTCTATTTCAGGATTCGATAAACAGTAGTATAATTACCTAAAATCTATTTCATTAGTATATCCACTATCCATGTACGTATCATCATATTCTGGAGTTGAATACGGTGTCCGACGCATCATTAAAAGTCGCGGCATCCAATTTAAAAATACTCGTCTAACCCAGGGTGACATGTTGTGTGTAGATGGAGACCTATATAAGAAATTTATACGTAACTTTAGGTAATTTATAAATAGGATACTATAATTAGTGTTTAATCTAGAATTATTACAATGGAATTTAGTTTACCGAAAATGAACATTTAAAACGCATACGGTAATCCATATCGACAAAGTGACTAAAATCATGGTAAATAGCAAATATTTTCCTAAAAGTGGTATAGCTAGTGACGTTGGTGGAATAATTTCGGCTAATAGTAAAAAGAACACCGTCAACGAGAGGAGAATGGAAGAACACAACGATACCTATAAAAATTCAATTTTTTACAGCATAAATACCTTTTCGTTTATTTATTATTCTCTTTAATGCTTACTTTTTCACCTGAATCACTTGGTAGATAAAAGACAAGTACCGTAAGGAACGTAATACCCACGCAAGGAATTATTAAGTTGACTGTGTAGAATAATGTCTTTCTTCGCATCGTAATATTAAATGTAATATCTGTATAAATTATATTAAAATGCACTTACATTTCGTATCATTGTATAAATTGTATGTTAATATAGATGTCAAATATATTTATTTACTCACCAGAATAAGGTTCTGTGCAACATGGATAATATTCTTCGTTTCTGGATGCTGGTACTTCTAAAATGTCCCATTCAACTGATAAGTAGAAGTCGCTTAAATCTATTCCTATTGCAACCAAATTGCTACCACTTTCTTGTTTCATATGTTTTAGATCCACCTATCAGTAAAAGTTTTTACAAAGTATTTTTGGTAAATAACATTGACGTCAATTATTTGTATTTTCAAATTAATTTATTTCTATTTGATTTGTATTAAAAAAATTATTTATGATTAACGATATTTTTGAATTATAACCTGAGCGCCATTGTACGTCCATGAGCCGAATTTCATAATACACGATTGTTCGTCAAATGGGAAATATTCGACGTTAATCTCACAGGATGATTTGTAAATCGCAGGCGGTTTCCAAGATACTTCACCGGTATACTTTAATGTAGCCTTTGTCATAAGCGTTACTTCGTAATTGCCATCGGCACTATGAAATTATATTTAATTGATGTCTTTTCATGATTATCAAATTCAATACTTGCTAATAAGTTGTAACATACATCAAAACTTACTTATTATATAGGACAATATCTGGTAGCCAAATATTTTCGGAAGGCACGTATAGCATTTCTACGCCACCGTATTCTTCTGGATCCCATCGTAGTTTATAGTCGATCCATTTCTAAAATGCATAATATCGACAGTGAATAAAATATGTTTATAAAGATAGGTATATTTCTTCAGCAGCTCTTACCTGTTCCACCCAGACGTTGGTAGTCATCACCTGATTTTTTAAATTCTGTAAATTAAAAAAAATATTAACAATACCTTTATTGAATAAAAAACAACCAAAATCACAAAATATGACTTTATACCATCTCAATTAGCTGCGAGAGCTTTAAACCAAGCTTTACTGTTAAGGTTTCGGTGTTGTTCTTCACAGGGCGTATAAGTCTATTATAATTCGACAACAAGTCATCATAAAGTCTTTTTGTGTCAGGGTTTGCCTCGTAAATTTTTAACCCAACAGCACCTAGAAGAAATACAAATCTTTTTAGTCATAATTTCTACTCTTTATGTAAGAACAATCGAGTTCATCGCATTCAAATCACACGACAACATGAAACATACATTACGATATAATTCTTAAAAAATTTAAATGACTCTCAATCACTTACAATGTAAAAAGGTGAAACACTTACCGAATATAATGTGAAGGGCATTAAGAAGAATACTAAACGTCAATATTCGCATTTTAAATGTAACTATTTACAAATTTGTGTAAGATTGAGATGGCAGTGACCACTCCCAGTAGAAACACTTTCACCTATGCACACACATACAATAATTTTTAAGTTAACCTAATTAAATGTAAAAAGAATCGATATCATATTAGATATTTTTCTTCCAGCTGACAAGTGGAAAACCTTATCAGTAGAAAATGAGCGTTCTGCATCCCACTGGACCAAAATCGATATCCGAAGTTAGCGCCATGACACTTGCTCCAGTTTGCACTTCAATGTATTTCGTCTGTTACAAATTCACATCTCAGCGCATGCGCATTAACGATGCGCGCACATCTTTTTCAAATCGTCCACAGGTTGGCGCCTTCAGTCTGTACCAAATCACGTACAAGCATTTTTCGTCTTAAGATTTGTTTTCGTTTTGTTTTGTTTCAGTGGATTTATGTTGTATTCGTTTCAATGCGTTCATAAAGGTAACTAAAATGAATTGTTAGCTGTTTTTTACTATTGTATTTTAATTAGGTAGCAAATATTATTTGTTTGAACGTTTTAATTCAGATTTCTTAAAAATGAATTACCGACATTGTATGAATCTTGTTCGTCAGGTAGCGCACTCTGTACTATAATGCAGTAGAAGCCAAATGCACCCTTGCAATTCTTTTGGAATACTATTCACAGAACATCATTATGAAATGGTATTTTATACAAATTTTTTATTAGTATAATTACGATAGAGATATTTTTTATGGTATCTAAGAATTCAATATATTCGATACATCCTTTCTTCTACGGTAAAATGATGTGTACTGTATCATGATTTTTTATATGTTTCGTAGCCACTTTGACGTGCATTTTTCTCAATACGTACAATCTTTTATCAGACGCAATGTTTACCAAATGCAACTTTGTAGGAAGTATTTTTCATTGGTTTACTTGTAAGCTGTTTTATATAATTAAATTAATCGTAGATGTTTGAACATTTTGTTATAATATATAATATTCATCATCTAACCTTTCTTGCTTTTGCAAATTTATAAAAAAGAGAATATTATTTATATATACTTAACAGTTTGTATATTATTCATCAAATACGATCAATAGGTACTGCCAGGAAAGGAATTGAACACTCAAAGACAACCTACTTAACGCTATATGCTCGTAAGAGGTTAATTAAAAGCGAAGCGTAACAATCGATAGGCAAGAAAGGGTAGAACATCGACATCACTCCACGCAGCACTCGTAAAAGAGTAGGACCATTGTGGATTAAAGTTTTATTATAAAAATCTATAACGATGCTCATAGAATTGAATTGAATCCTCAACTCTGTCAATTTAGCATCTCGTAAAGTAGAAAAATCCTCTAACCTTTCCTAGAGCATCGATCACAGTACAAAACCACGTTCATGTTTCAGACAATGGTCGCGTGTCTAGAAAACATCGTAATTATGTCAAAGGAGTAACTGCGGAAGTGTAAAGTACTCCGGGCATGTTGCAGCGAAAATTACGCTTGGAACGGAGATATATGTTCTTCACAAAAGTAGCATCCGTAGTGTAACAGCTCTCCTAGGAAGGATCGACTTGCGACCGCACAATATCCCACGTATATACGATTATCGATCAAGGATACGTAAACAGCCGTGGTATAGTTGCGCACACGCGGCGACCAGGCCACTTAGCGTATGTTTGTTTAGTACCTTTTACGACTATATTGTCCGGGCATGTGTTAGATTACGGAGCAGCCAGTGTCTGGCGCATAGCTGAGGGTTGGGTGGTACGGCGCCGTGCTTCGAGAGGGTCATTTATAACTGTTATCGCGAGACTTACTAGCCCACTTACTACCTCCACTGTGTCTATTCTCCACCCACTCTTCTATTCTACTGGAAGAAACGTAAGCGCGAGATGCGCCAGTCCACCGAACCTGCTGGTCATTCTAGCACGGTTTTTTATTCGGTCATCTTGAATTATGCCAGAGAATAAAATCTTTGAGTAACGACATCATTTTCAGGAAATCTTGATTTTTACCGCCAGTGTTCTATGAGGCAGTTCTATTGGCAGTTGTTTGTTTTTTCTGTTCCTTTCCATTAGTTAGTTTATATTCTATAGATGATTTGTACATTATAATTAATTGTAAAATAGAATTATGGTCTCGAGTTATATTGCGATCTTTCCTAATAAAGCAAGGTAGTAATGGTTGGCTGTATTGTTTTCCTTAAATATAAAATTATTTAGAAATTCATAGTCGAGAAACTATAGGCGAGTGAGGAAGGTTATTTTACGTAAAATATATAATTGTTGCTGGACTAATTACAACCCGTTTTCATTAGCTTTGGGACTTGTAACCGTAATAGCTGTGCACACAGTCCTAATCCTTTGTTCTCACAAAGCCACTTTGAGTGGCGAACTGACCGGACTGAATGCGAACTTTGGACATAGCGTTTAAGGTTGGTAATATGCTAGCTTTACATAAATCTGCGTGATAACTAATGACTACAGACACACAGATTAGAAGATTAATTTTTAAAAACGGCTGATTGAGATCTCACTTCACGAAGTATGAGTTGTTTAGAAGTTTAGACGATGAAGATAAAACTGGCGGCACCTACTGAAAGTTTAAATCTTTCATGTTCGTCGAACGAACATGAAATTGTCGATATTACGTTCGCGGTTGTTACACAGATTATAACGTTTACAGGATTGAAACAGAGTTTTATTTGTTAGACTACGTTTCGCGTGAAACGAGAAAGCGTCGCGACATTGGTATTACAACCGATAGCTCATCGTTATCGAGGACATTTCTCATCGCGTTTTTGTCCGTCGTTTCGGGACGGGGCACTTAATCCTAATATGGAAATATGTCGTGCACTCCGCAAGCCGACGATTAATGCGAATAAATCGATTTTTGGCGTAGGGATACGACGGTTACCGCCAAATCCTGGAAGCCACGCCAAGTGGCGGAAACACGGGAATTCCATCTGGATTTACTAAGATCAGTGCCATTTAATGTGGAGCTCGATAAATCCCTTAAAAGCTGGTGGTCGGCAAGAAGACGGTGCATTACAATTTTCCAGAAAGGAGAATGGCGAACGTCTAGGGGAGACGTAGACAAATCTGCAAATGCAAGGCTTCAGGTGCCAAATGCTTTCATCGTATAACGTGAGTAACTGCCTTCCCTGTTTGCTGTCCCACATCGATCGCAATCTACGAGAATAGCAGAGCCATCCAAAAGTAAAAAATCTTACGAACGTATTCCATTTATGCTGATCGAAATACTCGCCTTATGAAATGGATACGAATCGATAGATATTAACATGTACACACACCTCTATTCATAAGTACAATATTAGAACACTTATAGTAAAACAAGATATTCATGTATTTTGGATCGTTATCATGTAAAAATATAAAGTTTTAACTAATTAATTATTTCCTTATCAATGTGAATAACCGAGTACAAGACCAACAGATGTTCTGATATTTATAAACGGACGTTTACGTTAATATATTAAAATTTTAAAATATAGGCATCTGGGAATTGAAAGTTAAATACGATATGGGGAAAACGAAGAAAACGATGTAAAAATACATTTAGTTTTATAAAGCTATGTTACTTAAAAACATAGAATATCATTTCCATTTGTAATTACTATTCGTCGATCTTTATCCTCGATATTCCAATTGTATCAAGTATCTCCAAACTCTGATGTATTTAACTTGTCCGCTTGCACATACTTTCTTAAACATATTCATTTACGTAATTCGCTGTTTGAAACTGCTACTGCCTCTTCAACTGAGCTACATTTCCAGGATGTTCAATTTGCGACGAATTGCTCTGCGCTTAACCTCGAGAGAATTGAGAGTAAATACTTTGTGTATATCAATAGAAAATTGGAATATTCGTAACGATCTGCATCTTTATAATCTACTCTTCACCAATGTTTTCCGTGAAAGTTGTGCAATCTCGACGGAGAACCGAGAGACACGGGGTCCGTTAGGATCGCTGGATGGTCAGTATCGTTCTTATGCAACGTTATCTAAACGTCGTTGTTTGCTTATGATTTCCATAATTCCGTACACTTCGTCCACGGCAGGCTCTAAAGAGCCAATATCGAGCAAAGTAGGTGTGTACTTTAATTACTAGAGATAATTACGTCGTCACCGGCTTCAGTAAGGGATGGAGGTTTACTATGATAACAGAGTATCCAATATCCTGGTGAGTTACGTACCAAGCACGACATAGCTTCGTGCATATGTATTCCGCACGTACGCACGCTGGATGTATTTACTATCGTATGCACGCCAGCACATGCCAGCCAGTCGCGTTTGACCTCCATCCGTTATTAATATAATTATCCTCGCGATTATTGTCTTACGGTTGCTGCATTTAACTGCGGACGTACGATATCCGCACCTGTTTTCCTGTCGCCTCCCTTGGAAATTAGCGTCTTGGTCACTTGCCTCCAGAGCAATCCGTCTTTCCGTAGATTCGCGACGATTAAATGAATTTTTTGTTAATAATTTCCAATCTAGCGATTTAATACACGTGCTACGGCGATCTCTATTTCCTTAGAATTTAATTTGAGCTTGGCATATACGAAAAGTAATGTTTACGTAACTCGATTAGAAAATGCAGTGGACAACGTAAGGTACATGTGTCACTTTTTGTGTGTGTACGATTCTATACACGGTATACTATCGTATTTTATTAGAATTTAATCTGCAATTGCGATATAAAAGAGATGATTTCAGTGATTAGGAAATATAGCGGACAACACGAGGTTACGTGGCTATACTCGATGTTATAGGAAATCACGTTATGCGAACTCATTAGAAGATCATATCAATTTAAATACAAAAGGTAAAATTTTACTTCTCTAATCTTTTGTAACTATTAGTTTTTCTATATATAGACAAACAGGAGACGAGTATCGCATTTTCAAAAACAAAATTTAATATTATGGTACAGTGTTAAGCTCTTCTGATCTCTTATATGGTGATTTATTATTCTAATGTACTATTATAAAAGAAGACAACCAATTTATATTTCTACAACGCTTATCGATCGAATGTTTGACTCGTATGTATGGCAAACATGTCTCGATACATTGTAATTGCCGTGACTGTTAGCACGACAGAGTTGACAAGGGTGGACCGGTCGAGGAAGAGGCAGGGGAGTAAGAATGCGTGGGGAATTTTCGAGGTGATATGCGGACGAGGTAGCGTGAGCATTCTCGCATATGGCGATAGGACGAAAGCTGCAGAGGTAGCACGTCGGAATAATTTATTTAGTTGGAGCAATGTAATAATGGCGGGGTTGCGCCGAGTGCAAACTGCAGAACGCGTTCATTACTACTTTAGTCGAAAGTGTATGGTGTGGACAAACCAGGAGGAAGGGCATGTATGGGGGATGAGGGCACGCGATGTGGGTGGAGACACACGTATATACAGGATGGTTAACATCGTACCGGATCGGCAAGTTGTAATGTGCGGTTCGCCAGACGGCGATATTGCCAACGTTAGGTACACTGGTCGTCCACCGGCCTCGAACAGGGTAGACCATAATTTTCGATTCCTGCTAACCATGTTCAACTATTTTTATCGCAACAGTGCGATGAACGTGCTACTATACTTGCGCATTACACATCTACAAATGCGAACAATTTTTTCCATTCCCTTTTTCATTTTCACCTCTACTCTTTTCTCTGCCTTACGGGAAACCATGACGAATAGGTGGAAGGTAGCGCGCAGTCGCAATTGTTAGTTACCACGAGGAAAGGGGTAGTTCGCGGAAGATATCGTGTCCCCGGGGGACGCGTTTGGAAATTGGAAGCGATCGTCGCAAGCTGTAACGTCGTCTCACGTCGAGCAGCTTCCGATCAATTTATTTTTTGCGGGGATTAATACCCGTCGTTGAGACAGCGCTCGTTTCTTCGTCGGTGAACGATATTTTTAATCGCTAAACGGCTACTTCTTTGGACACACGTTCCTCGACATGCCACGTAAACTTCTTATTTGTCGAAAATGATATAGATATATTTTATTATTATACATCTGCAACTATGATAGATAACTAATATTTCTGTTTCAAGTCTTCATTCTCAGATAATCAACGATAAAGAAAAGAGAAACAGACGATTGCGCTATGGTACTGTTTATTAGAAGATAAAGTAAACCGTTACCTTTTATTTCTCGTAATTTTCACCGGCGAGTGAACGTCTGCAAATGCGACTGAATTAAAAACGTAATTATAACAGCGAAATTTTCAACGAGAGAGAGTTTTAACGGCGACCAGTGGATACACATACATTCAGACGGGATACAAACGGTTTTAAATGTATCACGCAGCTTGTTGCAGTTTTCCGTCGAGTATATCAGAGGGCGTCTGAAAACCGGGTATCGCATTTCTGCGGGTTTTCCCTCTAATCACATCCGGTAACTTAAGAGCCGCGCTGTAATTCTTCGGGCCCGCGCGGTGCAACGGTCGAGCGAGACAAAAGGGCGAAACTGAAAAAATAGATTTATTTTTCTTTCCGTATCCGTGGACTCCTCTGTCCTCCATAGATCTTCCCCTTTTATCCTTCCCATAGTATAGCCAGAAATACGGTCGCCTACCCCGCGGGGCTCTACTATTTATAACTTCGACTCATTTTCCCTCATTGCGCGGAACAGCGGGACTCGGATAAATAATTGTTTTTAACCGAAGTTTTATTGTTACCGCGCCTGTAAACCAGTACAAATTGCGCGACGTAAGGGCACACATCGGCTAAATGAATTTATGGAAAAATAAGGAATAAAAAATATTGGTAGCAGAGTTTGAGAACTCTGTGTGCATGTTAAACTACGACCGCGGACTCGTTTGTTAGAACGCGTGTGCATATTTTCGAAGAAGCAACCTTTTTGCTCTGTCGTACCGAACAATTTGACTTTTGGTTTATTTGAAATGTCGCTTGTTGAAATTTGTTTCACGGACGGGAAATGTGATATCGAAATTGACCATCTGTCAATTTATGTTTTATGTTTTGTACAATTGAAAATGTATTTGGTACATGGACTTTAGGTGATGCAGTATTATTTTTGAGGAAATGACAAATCAAGGAAATGACTTTTGAATATTAGATGGTTTTGGATGAGCTGACAATTTTCAAATTTTTAGTGTTCTCAATTACTTCGAACAATTTTCCAATGGTCTTAAATGTTATTGAAATGATTTTCAAACAATCTTGAGTTAGATTATAAATGACTTTAAATGTTAATCCTCGTGTCAATTTTATTTAATTTATTTCCTTAAATCAGTTAATTAAATAAAGCGATTAAAGATTGCAGAAATTTAATGTGGCATTTAAAAAATTAGGCTAGGATTAATAAATGTTTGCTTTTAGATAAGTTTGATCATTGCGGCTCCGTTTGAACGGCGGCGTTCTTTAAAAATAAATCAGAGCGTCGAATGTCTGAAACGGTTCGAACAGGGCGCAACGGGTATTAACGATGTAAACGATAATGTAGAACATTGTCCTGTGATTCTGTTCCACGTTCATTTGCATGGAGCTTAATGCGGGCGCCGATCGTTGTTTTACTGCAGACAATGAATTTCAAATCAATTTATGCAACTACGATCGCAACCTTCGTGTAACTCATTGACGCTTGCCCATAAACCATCCATGTTTATCGCCCTAATTACGCTAAGCATCGCGTCAGCTGAATAATATTCCTCATGCGTGTTTAATAGCGATAATAACGCTTTTTATAAATTTACAAAATTTTCCAGTTTGCTAAATAGTTCATTATACCTTTTATTACTTGAAAACAATAATATCAATAAAAAATAAATAAAATAAGTGCTCGTTTGAGTAATAAATTTGTAATAATCGAGTAGAAACGCATATTTAATCTAATAATTTTTGTACACGTGGCGTAGAAATATTCGTTAATCACTCGATGAGGTTAACGCTTTATTTTGTTTGGTCCCAATTCTTCTTTAGTAATAAGTTCGTTGTATGTATTTGTTTCGAACTTTTAGTATTTTGGAAGTAAATGGTAAATTAAATATTGCTGAATCAGAAGAAAAGTTTTTCCCATAATAATTCATGTAATGTGTGCACACGTGAAAAAATGTAAAATACCGGAATACATTTTGTGCGAGAATTATTAGTTAATATACGCTATTATGGGTAAACTTCGATCAGCAGTGAATTTGTTAATCCGATATCGGGAAATTGTAACTGTTAGTCTTTTACGATTATCCCTGGATCTTCACGTTCCTCGTGCCTCTTCGGATATTTTATTTTCAAAAACCTTTAGTATTCATAAAAAGCATAAAATACATATAGAAGGTAGTGAAATTGTAATGAATATTAAAACCTATCAAAAATATCTATCAAAATGTAGTATCCACTTCGGTGAACATAGACCCGGAGAGAACAACAGAGTTAACAAAATTTATTCTAGAAAGTATATTTACACGAGATTTCATTAGTTTCATGCCACATTGCACAACACTAGCATCACCCCATCAATAATTCACAAATATTTGGCAAACCCATCTCCAACCCCGAGAGCCTTGAGAAATCGCGTTCTTTGGGGTTGCTCAAAGCGTGCGTCGACTTGATAAAAGATTACGTAAGCAGAATCTTTGAAGCGTGTACAATCAGAAAGGGTTTCGGAAATCTTCGAAGATCGCGAGCGTGCACGCAGGCAAATTTTTGCTCGACGATCATGACCGGCCTGGAATATGGAGCGAACGCAAACGATCACGAGAAAACTTGTGCAGTTGAGCGAACGTGATGGCCCGGGCGGAATTTTTGGCATCAAGAATCATCCTTGCTGTTCATCGTGTGTATACGTACGCATATACATACGTGTGCTATCACTGCGTACACGTGCCATCGTGTGCCAAAGGGAAAGCGCGAGAAAGAGTGGCGAGAAAGGTAAGGAAGTGCCGCGCTCTACCGGAAGTGGATGAATTGGCTCAAAGGCGATATGGTCTGAAAGCCCGAAAGAGGAGGATCCGGCACTCAGGGCGACATAGATTATTCATGTAATTCTGCACTCACTTTGGCCCGCGATCGATCAGTCACGGAACGATGCTCATCTGAATAATGAAATTCAAGGATTCCTTGTGTCGATGACGCGCCGCCGACGTCGTCGGTTGCTCTGAGATTTTTCAAGTTTTCAGGGATATCCTTCCGAATGCACAAACCGTGATCCGGTGAAGAAGGATGCACCGGTGTAGCGGGTCCGTTCACTCGCTTTAAAGCCGGCACGTTCTATGGAAAACGACGCTTAAGAACATTACGCCGAATGTAATATTTACCGAGAAATCGGCGGAGGAACATCACTGTCCTTCGAAGGCAAAACAGGACACCGAGCTTTTCTCAGAATTTTTGAGCACTCGCTGACGTTTTAAGATTATCTCTCGGGGACGCAATTTAGTAGTTATTATCGAGTTTTTCTTCTTTTTTTCGTTAGTAACACCGATAAATATTGGATAAAGTTTAGAATTATCGCTTATGTAAATATGAGGACATCTACATGTTGTATAAAATGCGATAATTGCTCAGATTAGCGAAGAAAATTTCACAAATAATTTGTATTTACGAAAGATCATCGATGCAAAAATTCATCTGCGAGAGTTATAGAAAGATATCGAATTAAATGAAACTCCATTGAAAAATATCGAGACGAATTAGATTTAAAAACATGTACGCTTATTGTATGTTACACCAATTTCCTAATAACTGCCAGATTCACTTCGTTTCCTAGAAGTATTCCAACATTTACAAGCGACGATGTACATTCAAACTGGCAAAACCACCATTAATCACAAATCACGATCTCTTTTAATGATACGGCCGTATCGAGCATTGGTAAATGATGTACTACAGCCAATTAATAAAAATTACTCGAACGAGGGCGTTTTTCACCTATTAGCGTTATCGTTAACCCCCACCTCTATAATTCTTTGTTGATTTACGGGCTGCCAATAATTAAGCGTCAATATTTCCAATATTTCCGGATGATCGAACGGCCGCGGCGCGAATTGTAATACGATCTTTGGAAAAATTTCTAAGGGATATAAATTATCATAGCCAGTAAAAGTGATTCTCGTCGATCTGATATATTATCGGACATAAGCTAGAGCGTGCCTCGATTTTTCTGATTAATGGGGTCGTTTACATATTAAACGCGGAGGAGGGGATTTACGGGCACGCTCGTATTTCCGACTTGATATTGCGATATACCAGTCACCTCGTAATTCGCACGCAGGTGTTTTTGATTCTTGCGGCACGAATATGGTCTCGCCGTGTTCTAACGCGTGTGTGTGTACGCGTTTTCCAACGTGACACGCTGGAACACACGTTGGGCACACGTTCGGCTCGGATACCGGGTCCGTTCTCGGCGACGAGTTTACGCTTTTTCCGTCTGCGTATATTGGATTTTGTTCTGGCGTATTTATATCGTTGTACATTGCTGTCTGAGCTCCAAACACGATAAAAATCTTGAAAGCTGCGGCTCTGACGTGTCGCGCTAGCACACGTGAAACGTGTAACCGAGTATAAAGTTTGACGTTCAGATAAAGCGGTTCTTTTATATCGTTTGGTATTAACATTGTTGAATTGTTCGAACAAAGCCATGCTTACGAATGAAACGTTTGAAAATCGAGATGTACTTATTATCAGAATTTATATTCAATATAAACACGTTTATTTGAAGACTATAGGTTACATTCTTTTCTTCTTACAGCACAATAGTTTTAAAATTCAGTACGTTGTCAATCAGTAACGTATTACTAAAATTTCGCTCCTATTTGCTTCTCATGTTAAACATGCGTTTTTTCACCCTTTTCAAAATTTAAAAAACACCTCTCATTGTAACATTAAAATATTGCTCGTCTTAGTAATTGTATACCCCATCTTGTATTTGTAAAACTTCGTCCACTTGCCAGTTATTACCCTTGCACCTTTAGAGCAAGCAGGTTTTCATTTTTAATTATATCGTATTAAAATTCTCTTCTTTAATGATGAAGTGACACTGAAATCAGAAAATGAATAAAAATATATTTATCATGTTCTTTTCTGGTGATGGTCTATTCAGAGGGAAAGAATGGGGGTTGTTTCTGATATATAACAACGTAAAGATCGAAATGTTCGAAGAGGTGGAAAAAGCGCTGATTTTTCAGAAAATACGCTTTTATCTGGTGGTACGATATTCCTACTAGAATATCTCTACAAAATTTTACGTAAACGTTCCTTGAAACAACGATGTTATGGAGTTGTAAATTCAGCCTTTTCTCGGTACTGCGTATTCGGAAAAGGTAGCAGAAATATCGCAAAAACTGCTGAACCAATTTGGCTGAAGTTTTACGTAGTTATTCTACGTGAAATTACCTAAGCTCCTGCATACGGTTTTTCTTTTTTATATTTATCTTGTGAAAAACGTAATGTTTTCGGGGAAAAATCGCTGGATTGAATCTTCCAATAACTGTTATTCTTCGAGGACGGTGTCTATTTTAAAATCTGTCTATGATAACGCTTAGATTCGTTTATTTATTTAAAAAATCTGTTTTGCTCTTTCTTTCTATTAAATGATAGTCGTAAAACGTCTTTAATTTTATTGTATATACATAATGGATAAAATTTTTATAATACTAAGTACGTATATAAATAGTTTACAGTACAACGCTTCAAACAGGGTAATAATCCTTAAGGGTTTTGATAAAAACCATTCTCGTACTGATTTTTCAGTAAAAAGTTAATCTTTTTTTCCATAAGTGGCTTAAAACTTAAATGACTCCTTCGTAATGGTGTATATAATTGACTGTATATACAACTGCTAAATAGAGATACTGCTGCAACGTAGAAGCCTTATTATTCTCATAACATTTTTTCCTCAGAAAATTAAACATAACGTCGCGATAATGAACCGAATGCAAACATAACAGTTTCACCTCCTTCAAGCTCGCCCATTAAAAACTCTAGCAGAGCGTTTACTCCAAAACTCTCTCTAGATATGCATATACTCGCTTAACTCGCTGTTCTATCTAATACGGAGCTCTCTCTATGCAGCGATTACCCTTAAAAACACTTAGCCGTACATACGTATACTCGCCGCCGCCACTTAGCCAGTCTGAAACACACACGCGTTCCTAGAACCCTTATTTTCCAACTATTCCGGGTAGTGGAACGTTCGTTAACCCTTTAAATACTTCATTAATTGAGTTTCAGGTGTGGGAATACTTAATAATTAATAAATTACTCCTGTTTATACAAATTTATATTTCTATACTTATGTATTCATATTTTATATTCATATTCAACGTAACTAAAACAATAGGGCTTAAATAGAAATTTCTTTCGCTCCTATCACTTACTAAATTGAGCACTTTGTCTTGAATATTTTATATATTTATGCATGGTATGTGCATTCTCTAAACTGTTGCACTTTTAAATTATCCATGAATGCATAAACATCCGTAGTCCAGCTACTTATTAATGACTCCGTTTGAAACCAAACGTCTACATATGGTTGTCCGTTTGTCTACTATAAGCACAATCGTTGTATTTTTTCAAACGAACATTGCATTGCTCGTTAATTTGCGCTAACTCGAGAATTTTCCTCCAACGTGTTAGAAAGCATTGAATTTTTGTTAAAAAATATTTTTCCTATTTGCAACCGTTTCTGAGTTAGCTTTTAAGGGTATGATCTTTGGAGGATAATTTTACTTCTTAAACTTGAATTACCGCAATTAAGAAAAAGAGGAATACGTGTCTACCGGTTTTTGTCTGCTTTTCAAGCCTAAAAAGTTTTATCGAAATCGGAGCCGGACTGTTCGCGACCTTTTCTTTCGTTAGAAACGATCGCTTAAGCTTAAGCCGAATTCGAATCCGAGGCAAAATGCGTTCGGATGATCAAAGCACGTTTGATTTGACGCGGTCAAGCGTGCGTTCCCATTTTCAAACTCTTTCTAACCAAGTGTCGGCTCGCAATCCCAACTATTTCTCGAGCAAAAGTGCGCGACCGGCTTAAGCGACCCGCCTCGCGACTTGCTTCATGCTTGATGCTGGAGAAAATTGGAAAGGAACCAAAAATCTAACATTTTCCGACGTGCTGTTCCCTCGTCAGATGTACATGATTGGAGTCGTTTGATCTCGTTTATTTTTGCTCGTCTTTCTTCAAGTATATCGTCACATTCCTTGTAGAGGATTGGCTTGTATATTATTGTAGAAGAATGATTTATCTGTTTATAGCATGATTTAATAATACAGTGGCCCACGAAAGTATTTAAACAGTTGTAATAATATTTTATGAATATTGTAGCGTCTGTTTTATGCTGAATTTTATTAATTAAGGTGTTTCAAATAAAAAAACAAGATTTAACTTATAAGAAAACAACGATTTGT
The DNA here is from genome assembly GCF_000188095.3 of Bombus impatiens. NCBI lineage: Eukaryota > Metazoa > Arthropoda > Insecta > Hymenoptera > Apidae > Bombus > Bombus impatiens. The sequence continues at coordinate 552,843 of NT_176502.1, forward strand.
TCTGGTCTTATCCGCACGGGCTCGCTTTGTCTCTGCTTTTTACGAATACTACGTCATCCGCAAGGTTCGCGCATAGATGTCATATTAGTGTAATATCATAAAGTAATTTAAACTAGAGGTCGGTTGAAATTAGAAAAAACCGTGTACGTCGTCCTTTTGTGGTTCGTTTACATTTAAGAGCACCTATGTGACTAAAATCACCTAGTTCTTACATAAATATGAGAAAAACAATAGAAAACGTTAGATCAGAAGGACGGTTTCGTGTTTCAAGGTGGGACGACCGAAAGGTCAGAGTGTGCGAGTCGAAAAGTGTGTGTGTTGCGAGAGTCAGAGCTAATCGAGTCGTCGAAGAGTAGAGTCGTTAGAATTAATCGAGACACCGAAGAGTAGAGTCAAGAGAATTGATCGAGTTGCTAGAGAGAGAGAGAGAGAGTGTGTGTTAGATTCGTTGTGACGAGAGTGGCCAAATAACTGTAAAGTTATTTGATATAGATACGAGTATTGCATTTAGTTTCCGTTAAACAAACATCGTTTCTGTCCAATTTATATTTGTATATTCAATTTAATATTAATAAATTGTAAGCAATCGGGAAAAAATTTATATCTTTATTTTCCGATATTACACTAGATATGTGTTTTTCAACTCGTCTCAAAATTTTGCACATTCTTAGCGTTAGCGATATGTGGCGGCACTCAACAGCAAATACCATCACTCGACACTAACTAGTGTCGGACGACGGCAGCGCAGTTGTTAACGCCTTAGGTTACGAACGTTCTGGCCACACACTGCTCCATCAAGCGGTGGTATTAGGCGCTCGGGCCCCCTTCGATCGCAGCCGGGGCGGTCATCGTGGAGGTTTTAGTCGGTTAGAGTCCGGCACTACCACGCCGCTTTTCCCCAGAAGCGACCTGATGTCCGTGCGGATTTCCTCCACGTTAATAAAAAAAAAAAAAGATTACGAACGTTCGGAACCCGGGTTCGAATCCCGGCGCCCGTAGTCCGATTTTTCTTCCATAGTACATAAATGAGAAGAAAGCAGCAGTAGCTTATAGCGACGTCTTCTACATCTTCAACCAGCAGCTACAAGTATCATGGACAACAACTACACCTCAGAATAATACATCTTGCACACACAGATGTCACATATCTTAAAGACATCATACACAAACATACAACAATATATTACGTTGTATTATATAAAATATTTTGAAATTTCATTAGCACGGAAATGAAACGGGAGACTATTGTAAATACGTTAGTAAAATTTAGTCGTCTCTCGTTAGAGCATGATAACACTTGACTAATACAATGTATAACTTCAAATATTATAATATATATTTGACTTGCATATTTTTTACTGGGATTTCACCATTATGAACGAAGAATAATACGAGAACAAAAAAAGAACGAGATGGATGATCGATCATACACGTCAATCGAATAAATGATACCGATTTCTCCAGGGTTCGCGATAAGTATAAAATACCAGTCACGCGTCCTGTTATACCTGCATCCAAAGAGACAAAACGCGGCCATCCAGATACCGATGAGCCGATTTCTCTGAACGCTTTCCTCGGATAAGACGAAACACCGGAGACTTTTCATTTCTGACAGTACCGTGTCCTTGCTCGATACGCGATATTATTGCCCCGTATGTGACTTTTTCCTTTCAAAAAGAAAAATGACATCTCGTCGATTTATCTTCGATCTGCATGTTCAAATTTTTTCCCAGTCCTTGACACGTGATACGCGTACAGAATGTCTAATTTAAATCCATATCTTCGAAACTGTCAATGATACCGGCAGATGTTTCGGATGAAGGTTGAACGGTTTCGAGGGGGATATGATTTGACGTGATTAACTTCTTTGTAGATGGATACGTAGAGCATATATCTATTGATCTTTTCTGATAGAATTATATACTTTTTTGATGTATCGATTGAGGCATATTACGATTATGAAAGAGATATTTATATGTAAAATCATTAATTTAGGAAATATATACTCTAATGTAGATGTGGAGTAATCTAGTAATTTTAAAAGATGATTCCTTAACCATCCAAACGAAACGACCCAGTTAACAGGTTACTTTACGTATAAACTAGATGACATCTGCTCTAAACTCCATATACTCAGTGTCGACTATTCTAAAGAAAAAAAAAAGAATACACGCTGCAGAGAAACGGATATAATCGAAACGAACTTCGATCGACTCAAAAAGGTCGATGCAAATGTCCAAGAGCACGCGTGGCCTCGTATCTTTTAATTACAATCCAAGTTTGTTTCCTCTCCCGATATTAATCTAATGGTAGTGATTAAACCTCCGTCGTGAACATCCTGGCATACACTCGAAAGGCTATATTTAAGCGAGTCCTTTACATTCGAACATGATTCGTTTCTATCCCTTCTTTTTGCCTGGGATACGATGTCAGGCGCGAGATATATTCCAGCGATATCTTTTAAACGGATCAGGATCGTAATTAAAAAGGAAAAGTGGATGTAACCGAGAAAGCTTATTTCTTCGCACGGAATCCCCGGGTGTCTTAGCTCGACTTATTCTGCGGTTCCCCTTGGTATGATAAGTCCTCACCGTTCCCTGTTTCACAGTGTAATAACCATTTGCTCAGTTCCTGGCCAGTGCCCATTTCCAAGGACGAAGTAGCAACAAGATTTTATAGCCGGTCCCGGGGGGCAGTGGGATTCCTCGACCTCAAGTCTGTCTTTCTGCAAGCTGTAGTGCGATGCTGAACCAAGGAAAAATGTCGCCGTACTCGAGACACGATTTCTGCTTTCGTCTGATATCTTACCTCGATCCGTTTAGTTCGTACAAACACTGTGAAAACGTTTGAATAATAACGAAAACGATAGAACGCCGAATTTTTGATATTTAAAACTCATACAAGTAAGATCAGATAAATACATTTTTGTTGATGTTCTTTATTTTAGTGTTCTAAGGATCCACGTTGCGTTAACGGTTGTTTGATTTTCAATCCATAGAATTGTAAGCTCTGACACCATAATTATGAAAGAGGATCCCAACGATTTACTTAATATTTCTTATTAATTCTATCTCCTAAAAAGTGAATCATGTTCGAAGTGCTTGAAATATTTGTAGCATACTGGTATCAGTTTTCTCTAAATTACAGAATCTTTTCTTTATGTCCTTGATTTGTGGTATTACACTTCCTGATCTTTATTCATCATCCTGATATATATTTTGTAGGTTGATAAAGCGATAAATTAATTTTATTTGCGTCTTGTAATTGCGTTTATGCAATTTTGTATGGATACATCGCTTTATCACTGGGATTAATTTGACTGAATTTTAAAACCACACTCCTATGAAAAGCGAAAAAAGGTAACTTACCGTATCCTTCCTCTATATTCTTTATTTCATTCCTTCAGGCGTAATTATTTCAATTCTATTATTTGGTTTTCGAATAAGATTGTATAGTGACGAGTTGTAGTGTAAACAGAAGGATCTCGAGTCTCTGGGGACAGTATTTCTATAATTTTGTGTACTTTTTCATGCTACTGTTCGTTTTTCCATCGTTTGCCAAAAGCATCAAAGTGCATCATTACTATCCCACTGTTATATTTTCCTACATAATTACGGACATCTTATTGTATCCTGTTTTTCTCGAATTTAAAATGCAAATACGTCTAAAGATCGGACCATCCGAAGCAGTGTTTATTTGTATTCCGAAGATACGATGGCAATGGAATTTTACGTTTTTCTGGTTTTGTTTTCGTCGCGTTATGAAAAGTTTCTCTGTTAAAACAACGGCGGATGCAATACTGTATCAATCAACAAAACAACGTGCAAACGAAAAGGTACACTTGTTTCGCGGCTATTTAACGAGTTACAACTTGGGTGGAAAATATTGTTCTGGAAAAAGCTGCGTTGGAATATTTAATTACGGAAAAACAGCGAATAGCGCTGAATTCTGTACTGTCCATATGAATATTTTACAGGGCTTTTCTATTGCGATTATATCTAATGTAGTATCGTGGATAAAAGGCCTAAAAGATATCGGGATAGTATAATGCATTGCCGCAGACAGATCGTCGTATAGGACCGGCGAAATGCATGCAATGTAGCGACCAGCGTATAGTTCCAGAAACGTCGATTCGCCTTCGGTCCGTTTTTTCCACATACACACGGAAGATGCATACACGATCATAGGCGCGAACGGTGGCGTGATCCGAGAGTAGTGGGGAGTCGTCTCCGAGAGAAGACAAAAAAAGATCGAAGGGCGGGCAGTACCATTTTGAGGAGTCAGAGAGTGCAAATCAAGAAGTGAGAGTGTTGCCAGCATTGTCGTGAGAATGTGGTCCGCGCGCGCGTGTGTGTGTGTGTATGTGTGTGTGTGAGAGAGAGAGAGAGAGAGAGAGAGCATTGGATCCATTGTGACGAGAGTTACAAATTAACGATTGCGTTGTCTAGACCATAATACGTTATTGTGATTAATCAACATCTGTACAATCCATTCATCGTAAATAAATCATTATTATAATATTATATTTACGATACTACACTAATATTTATATTAAAATCTAATATTTAAGAAGTCTAATATTTAAAAATTACCTTATCAGATAAGAAAATGAAAAATTACATTGCAAAGTATATTTATTACAAAACAGCTAACGAAGAAAGTGAAAGTTAATCAAAATTAAATATCTTTTCGAGACGTGTTATAAATTCATACTCAACTAATATTCGTTTCGCAAGAATGTGTTTATCGTATTTTCCTTCTGTGATCTTCGTGTACGACAAAGGTTTATATCACAGATCGAAAATCTACACCGAACCTGTTAACTGAACTATCTTTGGACAAAATTAACGACACGACCACGTTCTACTTTAGCGTTATGATAGCAAAAGACCACCCTTATATCTATACGTTGCTGGATGGAGTATCGGGTTATGGTCAGGGCGCGCTTTTTTCCCGAAGTTCCATCAGAGTCGCGGCGAGTGCTGTCGGTTGGTCCCGACTGTGTAAATGACAAGAGAGCGACGGACATTAATCTTTCGCGCTATCCAACTGATGAAGTGGCAATTTCCTCCTGATAGTAAGAGGAAATAGGGTCTGCAGACCAGTTGATCAAACCCTGAACAGTAACCTCTCGGCTCCTCTTCTGTTCCTGTGCATCGTGCTGCCTCAGTCATGCAATAGCTATACTGCATCGCGCCAATCGATGGTACACTGTATGCATCCTCAACCCCGGAACAGCTCCAACGCAAAGAGAGAGAGAGAGAGAGAGAGAGAGAGAGAGAGAGAGAGAGAGAGAGAGAGAGAGAGAGAGAGAGAGAGAGAGAGAGAGAGAGAGAGAGAGAGAGAGAGAGAGAGAGAGAGAGAGAGAGAGAGAGAGAGAGAGAGAGAGAGAGAGAGAGAGAGAGAGAGAGAGAGAGAGAGAGAGAGAGAGAGAGAGAGAGAGAGAGAGAGAGAGAGAGAGAGAGAGAGAGAGACAGTCAGAAGCGTACAGCCGCGGAATGGAAAGTGCTCCGGGAGTGGATTCGGTTCTGTTGTCTGTTTCTGCCCCCAGCTGCCCCTTTACTTCTTCGTTCTATTCCATCCTATCGGCCGTTTCGAGTTCCAAGGAGCCCGCGCCAAGCTCATCCACTGAAAGAAGATGATCGTTTATAAGATACTCAGGCGCCGGCTAATGGTTTCGTTTTATTAGCGTCGATTGGCATTAACCGGAAACCCCCC
>NT_176502.1:558588-558899 GCF_000188095.3 Bombus impatiens
TGAACGACGACGACGACGTCGTAGGAAGATCGCCTGGTGAGCGTGCCTCGGAAAAATAAGTAGACACGGTTACATAAAGTTCGTTGTGATGCACGAAGGGAATAAATATCACACAATATTTCGTCCGTATGACCGGCTGTGTATTTTCCATCGACGAAGACGAATGAGAAGAACGGTGAAATATGATTTTGAAACATTAGAAGATTTAAGGCCAGTCAAGGGACAAGGGACGATGTCGTATCGTACGTCGTCATACTGAGAAAGAAGGAAAAGGGATGGCGAACGATGTCGGGGGTTGATAACTCGCGTGT
>NT_176502.1:558925-564069 GCF_000188095.3 Bombus impatiens
GCACCTCTCGTAAAATGAGGCTTGTAATTAACTCGCGAGTTCGATAACGGGGAATCCGTTGTACCATGGTCCGCGCTTTAGGAGCGATTTCGCGAAAATATTGGAGCTCGCTGCAAATTACTGCTGTCGGTTGACACAGTGGCGCTGACGTATCGGCGTTATTGCGACTACCTCTATATTTACAGATCGTAATGATTCGATTACGATTTAAACAATGGACCTTGCTTCCGAACGAACCCCGCTCGATTCGTTTAATTTCATTCAAATATTTGACTTTCTTTATTCGCGTATAACGCGATCCTATTAATCGATAGTTCGTTTGGTATTCCGTCTATCGCTGAAAAAAGTTCAACGAAAACATTCTCCTATGGTCACCTCTTCGCACGAATACACTGTCGCGAAATTTTACGCGAACCTATGTGTATTATCTGCCATTATATCGTGCGCAACTTAAATATTATTCGTAAACACACGACACAAGCAGATGCGCGTTTCAGTAGCAACATCGTCGTAATATCCGTAATACAACGATTACTTAATGTTTGGTACGTATCTCTTTCTCAAACAAACACCTCTTCATCCTCGCCTCGTGTGCGCTTGCACGAGGGTAACGCACCCTCTTGACAAGCTGACGCGCCGAGATAAAGAGAAGGAGAAAGAGAGAGAGAGAGAGAGAGAGAGAGAGAGAGAGAGAGAAGATTGAAATTAATTCAGCCCTCCCTTCGTGTCGCATAACATTTTTTTATCCCCGACATACAATCGGATTACACGATATCTAGCGTGTCGCGTAGGCATATTTCAAATCTCGTTACATAGGCAATGGATAGTAGCTTCGAATGGATTTTGTCGGGTTGTCTGCGCCGCAGGATCAGTTAAGAGATAATGGGAGTTCAGTCGAACCTGTATATACACAAGTCAAGCTACCTGCGCCGTGTACCTGTGTAATACTCGAACGATAATTTCGGAAGCTTTCGAAACGAGATTCCTGTCGATAAAGCGAGGAGAAGAGGATGTCCGAAGGGTGGAAGATCGATGAAAGCAAAACACCGGTTGAACGAAACAGCGATTTTTTCGTTCGGTATCCTTGCTTCCTTCCTTCCTTTCCACTTTTACCCCGTTCTTTCATCTTTCTTTCTCTCCATGCGGAAGAACGTGTCGACGGTGCTTAAAGAACAATATTTTCACTGGATCTATATAACCGATGGAATACGTTTATCGAATTCCCAACTCCATTCTCCTGTTCATCCGTTTGAAGTTCTCCCACCGTCTGCGCAGAATTCTGCACACCGAGACGCGGGCATAACGTAAAGTCCATGGGAAAAATAACTTTCTTCGTCTACCGCTTTCTTCTTCCTCGTTTCTTTTTTCTCGTCCTACGACGAATATCGGCGGATCAAACGAATACTACCGGTTATTTTCTATCAAAGAGGCATCCACGTGCCATTCTACGTTAATCTTTCCATGTTGTATCGCTCGCCTAATTATGGCCACTTCGTAGCTCCATTATCGTCGATTATTTTCCTTGAAAGAACGTTGTTCCCTTCAGATTCGTTGGACCAGCAACGAGGAATATTTTTCTAGAACGCGGTTTATTTTAAGCTGATCGAACGTCGGCTATCCTTCCTCGATCACAGATATTACTCTGTTTGGCGAGCACCACCGTTTACTGTACATTTCAAAGTATCGTTCGGTAAATAATACAGGCTGGCTAGTTTAATTGGGATAAATAATATACCAGCCAACTGGGGATCATTTCGATGTAAATGTTCCTTCTCTATAAACATCTCTCGATTATACGACAGTCGGAGTGTATTTTTTATATCCATCATATTTTAGTCTCTTATCCTTTTCAATGCTGTTAGCCCATGCGGAACGGTCGGGGGAATTAATCGAGCGTCAGGGATGAGAGGAACATTTAATAGGGTAATATCCTTACTGGCTGTTTGATGCCTTCAAATTGGCGGAAACCTCGCTGTTTAAGCTCCTCTAATTAGCTTGACCAATGTCAAATTTTCAATTATACGTAGATGTTCTATTTATAGAAAAACTATATTAAGAATTTTATCGTCACAACGAACAAAAAAAGAAAATTACACGACAAATACGATAATGATCGATTTTTTCATTTCTTCACTATTTGATGGTTACCTCAGTAGAATACAATATGATTGGAAAAAGGATCAATTTGTCAGGTCCAAAGATACATATAACTTTTGTAAAAATAGGTGATACATCCGCAAAGTATTATACAAAATTAACGACATATCAAATTAAGACTAATCAAACGCCTAGTTCGTTAATTCCATTCTTTCAAAAAAGTTCCTATACCGAACGTGATATAACTTTTACAGTCATCAGAATTTTCTATGATAAATATTGGAATATTTTCGTAGACCACTGAACGTATCGAATCCGACAATCAAATAAAAGTATAGTACTGTTAATACAAGATTTTCAAGCAAAGCTTTTTAATAGCTTAATATTTATATTTGCTTATCACTCTGCGCATGAGTGTATTCATTTAGCGTTAAACAAACCGAATGTCGGCGTCGACTTATCACCGAATATGTAGCAATCCCCTGGAGGAAATAAGTTCCATCCAGAACGGTCGAACGAAATTATTTAGAAACAAGAGAATTTCGATGGAAATCTTTTGTTGTCCTTTTTCGTCGTTGGACAGTCTGGAATTCAGAATTTAGGATCGCGTTGTCAAAAAGTTTTCGCTCGCGATTTCGACTACACCGTTGGGGCTCGGGTACCGTCAGGTAGGCGAATGGCGTTCATACGGCGGATACTAAATTACACCGTACACAGGACTTGTGTGCGCACAGGCGCTCGCATTGAGTAACATTTTCCCCGGAGTGCATTTACAACGGATATTACATCGAACCAGCAGAAAAACGACCGCGGCTACAACGCGAGATTAAAAGCTATCGCTCGTCAGTGTCGATGAACTCATTTTTCCACCCGTTTCGTACGTTCGTTCGTTCTTCTATCTTGCACCCCTCCCCCCCTTATTTTCCCCTTTCTACGTTAGTTTTCCTTTTTTCATTTTTCAGTCTCATATCTCTACTTTGGTTCTTGGTGGAATTTTGGAGCATACCGAATCTATGACCCTTTTTTTAACACGCGAAGGGCTGAGAGTTATACGTACACTGATATCACAGGTCATTGCTAGTTTTAGTAAATTAGTTAACACTTATTATTAGGAAAAGGATAATCACTCCTGTTCATGTCATGGAAACGTATTATTGTAACTTAATTAATTATGATATTAAAAGGATGATACATTTAAAAGCGTGAAAACTAAAATTCGTGCTTGTGAAGTCAAATTTACAAAATCTTGAACCAGGAAATCTAAAACTAGGAAAAGATTATTCCAGTCATTTTCTCTTTGATATTTTTTCTTATTGTACTCTAAATATACTCTATTTTCCCATTTTTCCCTTCCTTATATCAAAGACTGACGGTGTCGCGTAATATCGAATATGTGTTCATCTTGCCACGAATTTAAAAAATTAAAGTTTAGACTGCTCAAGTAGCCCTACTTTACTTATATCGCGTATTATGAAAAAAACTGACAAATTCGGTATACCAAAACGAAGCCCGATCCTCATTTTATCCTTGTCTTTATTCCGTTTCACGGATAAATATTTGAATATGAAAAGTCGCGTATATATAATGCAACGCGAGGCACAGGGCCGCGGGACTCGTTCAATTTAAGTAATGGTTCACGGTAAAGCGACGTTCGTTCGCTTGGTTCGGGACAGAAACGTTGTTCAGCCCCTTCTCACGATCGCGATCCACGCGCTCACACGCGCGAAGAATGCTCTTTATGAGTGGTCGTGCAACCCACGCGAGTCGATAGATATATACTACTCTGCTTTTTGTTTAGCCGAGTTCTCCTCGTATGTCGGACAACGAACCAGTGCGTTTGGCAATATCGCGTACTGAACCGCTCCCGGTTTTTACATTTTTGATTCCGCTCGGCCAGCCGAGTCGGCGTACTGGCTTTTTCCCCGTTGTTTTAATTCTGAATCGAAAGCATCCTTCCTTCTATTTACATTTCACGGACGGATTTACATATATGTAAATCCATTGTGGATTTGTGAGTTTAACAGGGGAAACAACGGAAAATTAAAATAGATCGATTTCAGGTATCGAGGATATACAAAGAAGATGTTCTAAATCCGTTCGGTTCTGGCGATTCGAGTTCTGTTACGTTTTGCTCTGCCGACTTTCAAGTTATTCTTTTTCTAACTTTTAAACGATTTTTGTACATTGCGCCACTCTGTCTCTTAAAGGAAACTCACCCTCTATATATGTAACTCGATTGACTAATTGATTTGTCGAAGTCACGTACTCGTACTTAAAATCCATACTTTCCACGTATCATACTCTTACTTCGTTCTATACCATCCTATATACGAATATATACGAGTGAAGTATTTTCTTATAGACTGGATGGACGTTACCATTTCAGAATGTATTATGAGATAGATTACAATAAAATCAGGTAAAAGAATATGTACTTATGAAACGAGGGTTAATTAGATATAATTCTAATCTGTGCGAGTGCATTGAACTATTTTAAAATATAATTAAGCAATAGCAATAGTAGTAGTAAGTATAGCAGATAATTTTACGTCTCGGTATCTGTAATTAACAGACAAGGCTCGCAATTATATAATTATACCTTATCTCAGATCTAATTTTTTGCTAGAACACCTTAAAACCCCTTCCACTTCTTCCACTTTACCACGACAATCTAGAATTAAAAATACAAATCACCTTTCATAAAGTTACGTTAAGCATTTCAAAAATACGAACTCCAACATCCATTGAACGAAAAACCTATTATGAATCTGCCGCACAATACCTATATGTCATCGTACCACGAACAACGATCGTGACTTTACCTTCGCAAAACGTTTCTCCGTTGTTGGCTATCGAACGAAACAACGATACTCCATCATCCGTACGTCTAATTGCTAAAGCACTAGCTTTTTAAAGCTGATACAGAAGGCAACCTCGGTTCATAGAACTGTGTGGCAGGAGAAGGGGTTGCAATCGCAGGAGGCGGCCACGAGACGGCTGGCTGCTTCATCTCGCGGATAATAAATTGCGCCCGTAGGGGCATCCCC
>NT_176502.1:564703-602298 GCF_000188095.3 Bombus impatiens
GTCGCGACGGAGTACGGCGCGTGTGCGTGATACGATTGCACGCGTGTATTTATACGTCGGACGGGTGAAACATATGCACGCGGATCGACTAACATATTACGACGGTAACGGTGTTACAACAGGTATTGCGCGCCGGATGTCGTCCCCTGCCGGCGTTTCCGTGTCGCCTGAACGAGTATCGCGAGCACGCTTTACGAGTCCTATTCAATGGAACTACGTCTCTCGCTTACGTATACAGGCTGTTCCAGAACTACGGATCAACTAAGTGAAAGGGGATTGACGATTATAAAAGAGAAATTGGTATTTGGCCTAGTAAAGGTATGAAAGATTTGGCGCTATTTACTCGTGATAAAGAATTAATACGTTAATTGATTGTTCTTTAATTGTTCTTCAATTGTTCTTTAATTTCTCTGGTTAGCTTTTAATCTATCGAGGAGCAAAGTTGCGTTGACGCAACATTTCATTTATAATCACTTTTTAGTCAATTTATGGCATTGAAATCTATCGAATTCACAGCGTGCTTGTCAAAAGAAATTTCAAGAATTTGATCAATAGTGTTTTTTCGTATTTTCTTTTTCATTTAGATATTACGTTTTTATGAGATTTGAAGAAATTGAAATAGGAAGACATTGTATATGTATATTACGTCACAATTACTTTCTTTTACAAGAATATAGTCGATCATGTACGTATATTATACTCGTATATGTATATGTTGTATGTTTATTCGACCATTCGCGGAGAGACTTGATCGCGAGAAAGCACGTCAACGGGAGTCGTAAATTCCCGTTACGATTAGATAATCGACGCCACGAACTGATCGATCCCCTGATTTTTGTTACGATACTAGGGGTGGTTCAATTGAGTTTACACTAAATTAACAGGTATAAATTAATGTTTATTCCAACAACTTTGTAAAGAAGATAATTACACTGATGCGTATGTATAAGTTAAGTAAGTGATTGATTTAAGGGTAGAAATCCGGTAATGACATAGTGACTATTCTAACGATGAAGAACAAGTAAAATAAAGTGACGATGCTGTGTCGGAGGAAAGCTAGTGATGGGTGTGTCTAACGTAAGGGACCATCGGAAGGGACCATTGTTGATGATAATTTTGGTTCGGAAAGTGAGGGCAGTAGACATTGCTTCTGATTGGATAAAAAAGGTTGGTGGACTAGGAAGGGTCTTAGCTACCCTCGATAGAAAGTTGCTAGTGGGAAGTATCATATGTGAGAAAAACTAACTTTCCCGTGTCTTCCTGTAGTAAACAATAAGCTTTAGAAACGATTCAGTAAAGAGATGTTTGTTCGGTCTGAAGGACCTTACCTAGAAAATTCCTGAGATCTATGATAGGTCCTTAAGACTATTGAGGGTACGCAGTAAGGATGTGCGGACATCTGGTTGCCATCTTGCCCGCGGTGCATGGCTTGGTCTAGGTAGAATGTCGTCAGACGTAACATAGTACAATATTATCAAATTCTATTAAAATATAAACTCGGAAACGAACTAGCACATTGTCCGTATCAAACATGCAATTTCCTACTCCAAGCACCGTATTAAACTCCCGAGAAATAGTTGATGTATGGCGGATTGCTCGCCGACAGGCGCCGAAAACTTTCACCTTTAAAGTTTCATTTAACTTTTCTAAACTTGAATAAAAAGTCAAGCGAGGTGGGATGTATCGGATTAAGGTATTTCTGTCAACATCTCTCGCGTTATTATATTCACCTGCTATCTTGAAACACTCTGTATACACAAGAGGATATAGATTTTAGTCTGATGAGAAACGGTTGCGACACTGTCGTTCCCGAATGCCACAGACGGGTGTCCGTTAATTGCGATCTTTTTATTCGCACTTGTCCCACAGCACGTCTTCATCGTTTCGTCCGCGACCACCGCTCCTGTTAGTGCTCCGGCGTCCTATCTATAGGCATTATGCACATTCCTCTTCTCGCAGTTCGCTCTTTCTCGACGTTGCTTTTTGCTCGAATCGCGGCGAAGACACGGACACGTCGTATTACGCGGAGAAACGCAGGCAGAGGCTTTTCACGGCAAGCGGTATGTGAAAGACCAGCCGTCCGCGGTCGTCGAAAAAAGCACGTCATTCGTTAGGGATTCTGAGCGTTCAACGGGTTGAAACGAAATTAATGCTCTCGTCGTCGGCCGCGCCGCGACGCGCGTTTATCGGCATCGCGTTACACATTCGCGTAGTACGCTCCTGTTCTTTTTCTCTTTCTTCGCCGTTTTTTCGTCACTCTTATCTTCTCTTGTTATTTTACTTTTACCTTTTGTTTTTTTCTTTTTTTTTTGCATAGGAAGATCCCGTCTCTTTTATTTTATTCCAGAGTTGTTTTTATTATTTTTTCGTTTCTTCCCGGGCAACTGGCCACTTTCTAGAATACGATCCTCCGCGACTCTGCTATACTTGTACTTATTGTGAATGTGGAAACTCTGCATCCACGCTTACTTGTCTCTCGGAACGCCTCATCCACGAACACTTCTTCACTCTCGTAAAGTCTCTATTCCTAATCTCGTGTACGTGCTCCCGCGTATCGTAGTTGGGAAGTTCGTTAATGGCAGGCGAGGTGTATAGATTTCGGATTCCGGTTTTTAATTCTCTGCATTGTGGATTGAATGTGTGTTACTATCAGGATTAAGCTGAAATTTAAACCTTCGTCCCGAGTAAACCGTGATTACAGTTTCATTTATTTTCGAATTAAATTCTTAGAAATCGAAGTTCGTATTTTATCACGTCCAACGTTCGTTCTGAATAAAGCCTGTCTGTACGGTTCCATTAAATTCACCGAGGATTATTGATACAATGGATACTAAATTAATTTTTTGATTTTTATAAAGTGTATGTTTGCACTAAATATTTTGTAACTTCTACATATATTTAAGGATCTTGTTTTAATATTTCCGGTATGTTCACGATAATTGTATCATATCGTATCTCGTTATATACGGTATATTGAAAATAATTTTGTACAAGTGTTTAAATACTTTCGTGAGCATATGTACATAAAACAAAAGTTTGAAAAAGGATGGTCTTAGATTAGTTTGTCTATTAAATACAAATTACATCCATTTTGATTTGACATCGTACAATGGCTATATAATTAAGTACATTGTTATGCAGCCTTCAAGGTGATTAAAAATATACCTAGTATTACAAACTTCACGTACAAACGAGGGTTGAATGGATCGTGTTCAACGAAACCACGGACGTGGTTTATTCACTCTCTTCTTTTTTTAACCCTCGTGTGCTTTCCTTTCTGGCGTTTCCTCGGCAATGGTTGTTCCCTCGCCGAACGACGATGAGCCGAAAATCGCGTTGAAATTTATTTCCGTTATAAATATCGATGATTAATCGTGACCACGAATACGTTGTGCGGATTCGAGTGGCGTGGTCGTCTGATCTATCTCGGTAAAGCTGAAAGAAGAAAAAGGGCTCGTGGATCACGGGCTCACAATCGAGGCGACCAGTCCGCGAAACGTTTCATCGAAATCCTTGAATTCGTTCCGCAAATACGCTGGAATCTCGTGTATGGCATTTATGGCATGAGATGCTTTTTTTCTTCCAGAAAAAAATTTACGTTTCGATGAAACATTATAAATGTTACGCATTTTATTATATAACCTATTCGAATTCTTTGCAGAAAGGAAATGTATCTAGTACGTAATAACTTTCGAGGATTCCATCAGTTTGTAGCATTCCTTGTAAGTAAAGGATTATATATTTTTAAATTTTACGTTTCCATGGAATATTATAACATAACAGTACCGTGAGAGTACAAAGATATTCGTGTAGTTGGAATATAAAAATAAAAAAAGGAATATTTCCTATATTATTATTAAATATACTCAAATGTATGTAACTGTAATATTATTCATAGATATTTATAATTGTAACTATACATATATAAATGAAAGTTAATTACACTTACCACTATAACAGACAGTTATATATTATGTATACATACATTTAGAGGTATGTAAAATGCATCTAGAATTTAGTTTCGAAATTTCTGCCATTTTTAATCGTTCTTTGCGTGCAATTACGACTTTTCGAATTAAAACGGGATGTAGGTTTCAAACTGTTAATCGGGCGTAAACGTCGAATCTTCGAGCAACGAAATATTTACTGTATTACCGACGATTCATCGACGATTTCGAAAAACGCATATGAGCCTCACGGCGGACGCTATAATTCGTAAATTTGTCAAATGATACAATTTGAAACTTATCGCAGTGGTGCGTTGTAACGAGAGGAGAGAATTAGTATCGGGGAGAATTTATTGAGGTTTTAACAATTTAATATGTAGGAATTTTCTGGCGAAAACGCGTCGATACGTCCAGCTGTTACCCCTCTACACTCTTCGACTACTAGCATAGCCCGTTTGTACAAAAATTTATTCGTTCGTCGAAATAAAATTTCGGCTGCAGGGCACCCGCGTTTTATATACGTGTAAATTGTTTTACGATCGGCTCGGCTGTATTTTATATTGTTCGTTCTTGTTTCAAACGAGGCGCCCGTAATTCGGCCGAAGAGTGATGAAGGCCTTTGTTAATGAAACCGACATCTTGATTAGTTATTTGACCCATCCCTCGATATGGTGGTATACGTTCCACAGCGGAATTTATTGGCCCAATCGTGTATAAATCAAATTCTGGCGGCTTAGCGTACGCTTGAAAATCGCGTGGCTGTTACGATACAGAATTTATCTTGTATCTGGTATTTACATTTAATAAGGGAATTTAGTGCCACCTCGATCGATCCAGTTTAATGAAACGTCACGGGCCGTCAGTGCCTCGTATTTTTCTAAATTACACCCGCCTATTCACCTATACATATACATATATGTAAGGTAAAGTTATGTGAATTAGTAGGATATCTGAACTAGGCTAAGCCTTGGGATTCGCCAAATTTGGCGGTGAACAGTTTTTAAGCGATCTACGTTTGAATATATCTCATTCGTTGTTAGTTGCGTGACAAATGGCGAAATACATCATATACATTGACAGCTCGATGGCCGTAGTTTTTTGCGAGGAAATAACTTTTATTCATTAAAGGAAAAAAGTTTGTTCGACTAACGTTAATATCCTCAGTTGTAATCATTATCACATCATTTAACAGCATGCGTGTATTACGTTATTTCTGGAAGTTATTTTGCTGTTTATTTTATTAATTCTTATACTCCCTCGCTAATTAAAATAATCATATGGTAGTTTATTTGAGTTATTTTCTCCTTGCTGATATCTTTTTTTGCTATGTTCTTGTATAGGATATTTTCTCATTTTTTCGTTATTATATGTATATAAGATGCATGGCAGCTTATAATATGTAAATCGTATCGTAATACGTAAATCATATAGCGAAAATCAACAAATATGTACTTACCATATTTTTCTCTTATGCTTTTCATATACACAAACTTAATTATCCTGTGAATTTTAAGATATCGAAACTTAAATAACGCAAATAAGTTCTCCCTCACCATATACAAATATATGAGGCAATAAAATAAAGATGGAATGAAAATTTGCAAGAAAAGTATTAGCAGAAAGAGGAAAGAAGGAAAAGAGAAAGAAAACGAGAAATATCGCAAGTAATCAACACAAATATAGCATAGGATGTTGGAAGTATTAGCTAATGCGGTCGCATCGTATATTAATTTGCCGATGGCGCGACGTGAACGCTGTATTTTTCGGTCCCACGTGTATTTCAGAGTTGGATCCTTGACGATCAATTATCATTAGTGAGCGTCATTAATAATCGAAAGCGAACGGAGGGAAGTGTGACAGGTGACAGCGGCTGGCCTGGTGGACGCTGTTCCCGGCGCAGCTCGGAAAGTTATCGTGGCTGAATACTTTTGACACGTTCAACGCAACATTTCTGCGACAGCCGTGCCATGAATATACCACGCGTTTGAAACTTTGCCTCCTCGAGGATGACGTTTACGCTTTCATCGAGGATCAATGAATACGTTAACGAGATACGAGTACTCTAAAATTTTCTACCGGTTCCCTGCGGTTCTATCCGAAAGATGGAATCTTTCTCTGTTCCAACCGGTCGACGCCATTGATTTTTCCGCACGCGTGAGTTTCTTATTCGAATTTCGTGAATGCAAACCTGAAAATTCCCTGTCGTTCAAATAGTCATGTATGGAAAATCCTCCTGTGTTTTCGTGTTCGTTTCCAAACGCGTTCTTCATACATCATGATCTGTCTTTTCGAGATTCGAATAAAATTTCCCTTCATCGCAGTCTTTATCCACATCTGACTCTTATCAAAAACAACCATTCCTTCCAAGGTATCGTTAGCTTGTGTAATAAGTTTATTTGCATGAGATCTAGTTCATGAACATATATGTCACACTATAATTTTTTGATTATTTAAGTATTTCTTTTATAAATATTCATTTACTCTTAAATCCTTCGTCGTTTTATCAACAAATTCCTTACATCCAAATACATTCTTTAAATCGTTTAACTATTACTCAAAAATTTGTTTACGAATATTAAAACAATCAATATATCGATACTCTCAAAAGTTGAAATATCGTACGTGATTAAATTCAAAATCTTGACCTATACCATGATGATTTTCTATTTGCCATACTATTTATCACACGGTGGTTTACAAAAGCTATGTAACGTTTTTATAATAATTCTCAAAATGTAACACCAAGGAATGAACGAATTTTTAACGCCACTGTGTCGTTATAAAAAATCGTGTTATCCTGAAATTTACAGCTACAGGCAACCAAGAATTTTCATCATTTTTACATAGATACGATCAAAGGAAGTCTTGTAATCGTAGTGGCAATCTTTATCGTACGATTTCCAGTATTCCTTCTGTACCATGAAAATTCATAATGGCGCTTTGCATTATGTTTCTCCATTTTGTTTGTTCCTAAGCGAATACTTGGTGATAAGCGAAATTGCATCAGAAATTCTATCCACCGTAAACCACTCCATAGCGTTCGAGATACGCTATTACAGTTACTGTCAACCGTAACGCAAGATGAAAGGAAATAGAAGTCGTTCGCCGATGAGACACGATTCGTAGCGCCTTATTTACTCGACTAGTTGGACTTCTCGTGATGGTGTTGTGCAACATTCCACGAGTTCTATCCCGTAGCCGGCCTTCGACGATAATTATAGGTCGATAGGGTGTATGGCGCCGCGAGAGCTATTTATCTGTCAAAGTAATCAATGCGTTGGGGCGAAAAAAGAACAGCACTGTGGTTAGAACTAGAGAGGCTCTTTCCTCTTCCTGTATTTTTGACAAACGATGAATCCTGTACGATTATTCGTGCATTTGACGAAGGATTTTTTGTTAATACTTCACCTATTTTTCTTGCCGGTTTTTCTTTCTTTTGATAGCAGCTGCAATAACCTAGTAAGTGAAGTCGCTTCGTTCGTTTTATACTCACAATCGCTATATAATTTAAAGATCGAAATATCTAAGAAAACATCTAAAAATCATTCCACGCATACGTTATTTCGCCTTACACCAGTGCACAAAAGAGACAAAAAAAAAACACACACACACACACACAAAACAGTATATCCAGTATTTTACAAAAAAAGGATGATAGAACATAAAAAAGGCCATTCACCATACTCTTCAATCTCTTGTCGTCGCCAAAGACCTAATATATCTTCTCACTCTTCGACATCGAACCGCTAACGGCCTTCAACCAAAGTTCCCAAGTATGTACCCACTACCTTCTCTGCTTCTTGGTACATATCGTGGTACACTCGCACGGAAACTATCTATCGATCGCTAAATTTCATAACCTCCGTTAATCCTGTGGCAGCGACTGATCCAACGAACTCCCTGGAGATTCTAAACATCGGAGAGCTGGCCAAAAGCGGTTTCATCGTGCTGTCCAACATGACAGAGCGAAGGTCGTCCAGGCGGTGATTTTCCATCGGAAAGATCGAAGGGTAAACGGAGTAAAATTTAATAACGACGGTTTGTGAGGTTGCAATCGATCGGTTGGTTTCTATACAATTCGGTTAACCTTTTCGTTACGAGCGTCGATTATATTTAACAACCGTCAAATATATTTCCACGGGTTGAACGTCAGCTACAGACGACAATTAGTCGTTCCGCCACTTAACTATTCTAGCACCATAAAAAAAAATGTAATTAACCAATCCACGTGTGTCTTATTGGTATAAAGAATACAAATTCGCGATAATACAATGGAAATTCTACGTAGAAAGCAACAACTGTTTAAGTCTTAATTGCACGAAATAACATTAAACTTAATAAATTTTAAATTGAATTTTCTCAGTTTACAAACTAGCGAAGATAGAACAGTTAAGAACTGAAACGATGTATTGCCGAAACCATAGGTACATACAGGCTACTGTCATTCTTAACCGACAATTTATGTTTTCTTGTTTAGTCGTTCCAAGCGGTTTATTATCAGTAATCTGCCAACTCGCGTTTAATTCCTCAATTAAAATAATTATTAGATTTCACTCCGTTCAAATTAGCATCACGGTTGCTGACAAGTGACTATGCGTCAAACTAGCGTCGTATCGAAAAGGCTAATCGCGAAGAAAAAACGTTTGATGACGGTTCAACGAAGTTCGAGGGATTGGGCTAGCGAATGTTCTGCTATGACGTTAATCATCGAAAATTCATGTATGCCTCTGTTTCACTGGATATGATCCGGACGTTCCTTCGTCTGTTGCTTCGCGTATTTCGGTCTGCCACAGCCGAGTTATGCGAG
Source organism: Bombus impatiens (assembly GCF_000188095.3). Taxonomy (NCBI): domain Eukaryota; kingdom Metazoa; phylum Arthropoda; class Insecta; order Hymenoptera; family Apidae; genus Bombus; species Bombus impatiens. The sequence continues at coordinate 573,458 of NT_176502.1, forward strand.
TTTTGGCTAACGGCAGCTCGAATAATGCTAGCTAAGGTAATAATGCTGATGCATGCTAATGGAGAGCGTGATAGTAACGATGGAGAGAACTGGGGAAAAGTGCAGCTCGTCATACACGCGAGGGCTCGTTCAGCCACTAGTGCGAGAGGATAAATTGATTCGCGTTGCGAGATCCAACCTTCGCCGGCCCTCTACTCATTTGTGTTTATAGTCGCTCACGAAAGCATTTGGATGTTTATCATAGAAAACTGTTATGTATGTATTGGATGTGTTATGTGAAAGATTTTGAAATTTCAGTGACATTGTAACTTGATACGGTCGATATGATTATGATGGTAAAATTTAAAACCGATCTGAACGTGTATAAAAAGGTTACAAAATAATTATCACAAACATATATTTAATAAGAAATTAGTACATAATATAAATAGTCAATATGAATAGTATTAAAGGTATAGTAAATGTTAAAAATGATCGCTCTAAATAACGAGATTTATTAATGCAATGGATAACTGAATGTTGTTAGTACGAAATATTTTTAATTTTCGTGTATATTTTTCGATTTGTTTCAAACTTTATAATGTAATCATAATAGTCGAGTCTCATCACAGTGCTAATGAAATTTCAACATATTTCGTATAGTACACGCAATATATTTATAAAAGGTTTCTACGATAGGTGTTCATATATTTCCGCGAGCTATTATATTTCTAATAGATTTTTGCTCATTTAGTGCTTTTTTCGAAATTTTCGTTTACTGGAATTTATTTCGTAGCTAAAGAGAAATCTGCCGAGTTTTTAATCGTGTTCCTGTGACGCACTGTGTGCGTTCAAATAAATTATTTTCCACGGAATGCGGCGCGTAGCCGGTCGATATTTCCCGCCGCCAGGCATTGTTCGATGGATCGAATGGACAGTCAATAAAGGAAGATCCTGTCCCTCTTTTCCTCTGTTCGTCTTTGTCATCGAGCATTTCCAGGCCATTCCCGCGTTTCCTCGACCGTTCTTTAATGCCTTTTAGTGTTTTTCGGACGTGTTCGCGCTGCTTTTTAATTCACCGTTTGTCGTTTATCCGTTCCTCCGAGTGGAATTTCGGCGGAATTTTTATCCACCGATAATGCTGTGCGTGATATGTTCGCGTTATTTTACAGCTGTCCATTTTGCATTTGTCTGGAGCCTCAATATTTTCGATTCGAGCAAAAATTTCTCCGACTTTTAAATCAGTGTAGTAAATATAAAAAAGAGTGACATACCTAACGATTAGTCTAAAAGAAATATGTAACCGCTTATAAAACACACGTCTATAATATATAATACAAACGTAGAAAAAATAATAACTATAAGGAGATGTAAAAAGGAATTTCTTCATATTCTTGAACAGTTATGACAGCATTTTGCACCTTAATTCAATGCCAAAACAATAAAGCACTAAGTCATTTCATAAGTAAAAATGTTAGCATTTTTATAAATTATTTGTGATATATTATTTCTGGAACCATCTTTAATTAACCATCGATAATTTTTAAATGTCTCTTTTGGAAAATAGTTCAGATCTTCGGATATTCAGATACTGATATTCAGTTACTGCTTCGAGGTTCTTCTCTTGAGGTTAAATAAATCTTTCTTGACCTTTGTAGCATATTCTTCGTAGAATTCTGGAAGAGACAAAAAATACAAAGCTCGTTAGATTTCAAAGAAATCCCACTATTTGATACTCTTTTTCTTGATATTTCTTCTTTTCATTTTCGCATCATACATCGAAGCACAACTATACATATATCGTAAGCGATAACGCGAGCAACTACGATGCCTGACAATTGTAATTCTCAAATGGAATAATCTGATCGAGCGGATGAATCTAGAGCGACGCGATGAACGTTAACAGGAGGGGGCCGATCACTGACGGGGGATTATTTATTTTGTCGATCCAAAGTGAGCGATACCTTTCGATTCAATTCAGTTTTATGGATATCCGTGCGTGTCTACTGTTTGACGAAGCCAATAGAGAACGATACGTCGCGAGAATCGTAACGTATCGCAATCTTCGTAGGTGCGGTTTCAAACTCCTCTGGAAAAATATTTCATCGTGACACGCCGGAGGATATATCATTCTTATATCATTTGCATCGATGGGAATAATACGCGTTTTTCGTATGGGCCTTGTCACGTGGATGCGAGATAGCCGGAGCAGTTTAATACGTCCTTGCAAGAAGAGGAACCTTTCGATCAACGAGAAATATCGCCTTCTCATATTTTACCTGCAGCAAATGGCGATGTTTATCGCCTTTAGAGAATGACCATCACATTATTACGTCGTTACTCTCGAGCTGCTCGATTTTGATTTAAGAATTAATATCTGTCTATCATCGTTTATTCGCTCAAGTATTTATATCGTAGTTACTTTAAATACCATTCATTATTTGTTAATACTTCCTATTTTTCTGGTAATATTCGATCAATAAGAAGATTCTACTTATTTTTTTAAAGGGAAATTTTATCCCCTAAAATCAGATCACGGCACAAATAATAAATAGGCATAGGTTTGCAATGGATTATTATTAATACTAAATTCTATCGTTTAATTCTTTTAATCTTTCAAATTTTCAATATTTTTTGGTATCCTAATTCTGACATTATCTATATATACATAAAATCATAGTCACAATCTATGAAATCATTATCATTTCAAATATTTTGCAATAACCGTGTACTAACATCGTGCGAGGAAAAAATATGCGAGCGGCATGCGTCGTAGTTGTCTTGTGCAGTCTTAAATACTAACGGGGAACTAGTTGCCAACAGTTCCCATAAATTTGTGTTTGCGAAACAGAGTCTTGCAATCTAAGTCGGCAACGTGACAGAGCTTGATGATGCAAGTAAAGCACGGACGAGGAAGTTTACGAACATCGAATAAATTTCTTCGGGTTGGTGAGAACGCGCGATCGCGAATACTAAAAGTCGATCTTGAGACATGCCTTCGTCTTTTATTAAAGTATCGTATATCATGAGCGGGGAAGAGGAGGGAGAATACCGTTGAGGTATAGAGGTAGTAAGCTCGTGATTACGGAAGTAGTAACAGACCGCACTTTTCAGAGGGTTTTGTTGGACGACACGAACGATAAAATCAGCGTGATCCTCGATAAAGTCAGGGGCAGCGAATCGAGATGGAGTCTTTCTAAAGGAAGTGCGCTCGTAGGACCGTGAAGCTTTCGAGGCACGCGAATTTTAAATCTTCTCAAGGCGGGATCCGGTGAATCCAGTGATATAAGTAGAATTTATGTCTGACCGTATTTGACAAGGCAAACGAAAGGGGATAAGTGGAACGTGAAAGTGTCGTTAAAAACACTAGCTACTGGATACATGTATCCTGATTTTATCGAACAGGAATTTTCATACTTGATATAAATTAAATAAAAATTTCTGTCTTATTACTATCTTTTTATTGCTATTTCTATTTTACGGAAGCATTTTCTTCACGAATAATTTCAAGATATTTCAAACCACTTACTACTTTTCTAAAGTCTTTACCTGTTTTTAAGGCAATTACTTACTATATATTATACTTATTATACAGGGTGGTTGGTAACTGGTGGTACAAGCGGAAAGGGAGTGATTCTACGCGAAAAAAGAAGTCGAAAATATAGAATAAAAATTTTTCGTTTGAGGCTTTGTTTTCGAGAAAATCGACTTTGAACTTTTGCTCGGTACGTGTGCGGTACGTTATAACGGATCTCACTGTAGATCGTTGTCTCGATGGAAAAATTAAAAAAAAAAAATTTTTTTTAATTTTTATTCTATATTTTCGACTTCTTCTTTCGCGTAGAATCACCCCCTTTCCGCTTGTACCACCGGTTACCAACCACCCTGTATATAGATAGATATACAATTGTTGATTATTAAATATATATATATATATACATATGTATATAATCTTATATGTAGTAATAAGTTCTACTTATATTTATTTTATACTAATAATATACTATCCAAAATAATAATACTGACGTTGATATTCGTTTTATGAATATTCTGGAAGAAACGTATACAGATACATGAAGTCCTTAAATTATAATACTTCCACTATAAGTGATTAATGTAGAATAAACGTACAACGGTGATCACATATTCAGATCCAATTCGTCCTATCGGTAATTACTTTATTCAGAATTCATTTCTTATTTATAACTTTGAAATTCATTTCTTAATCATAAGAAAAAACATTTTTAATGTTAACAACGTCCACAATAACGAGACATATATCAAATTTGAACTGAACCTCGCAATTACGTCGCTAGTAATACACGTAATCAAGGATGGGTTAAACGACAAATCGGAAATCGATGAAAAAAAAGGAGAGAAATTATGCTGTACTAAATAACAAACACAGGTAGAGAGCAGGTAATTAGGTAGCAATGTAAGGACAACGACAAGGGCTGGATCTAAACTAAAAGACACTGGGAAGGAGTGGAAACAAGAAGCAAAAAAGAGAGTTGCAGGCCGGCTTACGCGATCAGAATTAATCACGGTTATTTATTGAACGAATAAATTTCTCGTCGATCGGTGAATTTCGCGTGTCAGCCGCACACATTTCGATGCAGCTGCGCCACTAACAATGAGAAAATGTTAAAGATTCCAAACGGAATAATGTCGTGTATCTAAGAATAAAGCTTTCATTTTCTTTGTTTCCCTTATTTTTCTCTTCATAACGTATATTCTATTCACAACGTATTTCATTCATTAAGGGTTGATTCTGCGTGAACGCAAAATTTCATTTGTAATCTTTTCTTATCGTTAATTAATTCACATTAGCGAGTTCTATTGAATTCATGTGGCGATTATAGAAAGGAATTCCAACAATTTGTTAAATATTTTTTGCGTTACTGTCTTTTCTTACATTTAAGTACTAACCACTCTGTAAAATTTGAAGAAATTAGAATATTTTATAGCATTATAACGAACTATCTTCTTTCAAGTTATAGAACTTCTTTTTCTGCTACCAATTTGTGGCTGGTTTTTTTTTTAATTAGGCGTGTCCTCTTTAACTAAACTTATCTCGTCTCGTTCTTTTCTTTTCTATTTTTTTTACACGCACTTTAACCGTGCTGTCTTCAACGTTATTCCACGGGTAATGAATGATCGTTAGATTCGTTTTGGATTCATTGACGAAAAGAGAGGCGAGCTGAAAAGGGGCCAGCAATTAATGTGTCTGAATCCGGAGTGAAGTGTAATGGACCCGCTAAAGCTTCTGTTTGATAATGAAAAGCTTCCTGGTTGTCGACTCTGGCGCCCCTATAGCACGCTTATTTCGTCAGAGTCGCGTCTCCTTGGTGGAACGACCCGTTCGAGGTTTTCACTGAAGTTAAAGCCCTCGTAATAGGTCCACGGTGTTTATTCGTCGAGCTTCAATGAATTGCCGAATGGTTATTTAGTTTCGCTCTATTTGGCGAATATTTTGATGTACACATGCACATGTTGGATACATTGATCATAATGAGCGCTAAGTATGCTGAGTGGTTTGAAAGGTAAGCCTACGGGAGGGGATTTGAATCGCGTTTCTCTCTAACCAAAGTACATGCAGCTAAAACTTGTAGGATTACGCGATCCATACAGATTTGGATCACTACGCGTTTCAAAAATTCCAGTTCGCGTTACGCGATTTTGTTTTAGAATTTTTTTTTATTAGTTGCTATGCTTGCATACTAGTAAATTCCGTATAGTGCGCGCGGTGATAGAAAGGCGCAACATTTTTTGAGAAATATCCGTTTAATTCCTGGTAAATCAAACGAGACTATGAGTAAAATATGGTTTTGTTTACTGGAATTTGTTTAATTCGAACGTATAGAGATATTTATTTACACGTGACATAAGTAATGCCCTGTCAAATGATAAAGAGAGATTCTTCCAACTTATGCCGACTTAAACGTTCTCGTTAGCCTATTAATTGTAATATATATTACGAAATTACATCTCGATGCAACGTATCCAAATAAATTCTTTAAGAATCTTCTGATTAATTTATTTCAATTTCACGCATTCATAAAAATTCCAAATTAAGAATTATATTTCGCAATCAATTTCTAGCTACAGGAATATAAGCGTTCGTTCTGATATTTTAGCTTCTTTTAGAAAGTTAGTCCAATGGTTTGCGAAGGTTTCAAGCGAAATCACTTTTAACTTACCTTTCATGCCATAATTCACCATCGTCAACGAACATATTCAATGGTAATACCATGTCCAACGGTAATAGGAAGTTGCAGAAGACGCGGTAAACATCTCTGTGCACCGCAAGATCGATCGTCGAGGCTTAGTGTAACGAAACAGTCGGTCATCGGGTTGGTTGGGACGATCGACAGTAATGCGAATCACGCTGACAGTTCCGCGGTGGGTCCGGTGCGCAACGCTTCATCGCATAACAACGTTGATTTACTTACGCGCGTTAACGCGCAAGTTTTCACCAAGCGAGAATATTTATTGTCGTGGCTCGACTAACCGTTGGAATTGAATTATAATGCTCTACGGCACCGCTTTAGTCAAGTTCTCCTATCATACCGCTCCTCCCCCTCTTGATCTTTGCGATCCGATTCTATTCATTATGCCATTAAAATATTGCCCTTGTCAAACTTTACGTGTGATTTAGCCTTTGGTGTTGTTGGTTAGGAATTATCTCATATCGTTTAGCTTACGTACCTAAATTCCGGAGAAAGACATTTCTAGAGAAAATGAGATTGTTAGTACTATATATCTGTCGTTTCGTTTCTTTTGATCTTCACGATCGATTAGAAATATCAGAAATATTCTCTCTTGATTAAGAAATTCCTTGTAAAAGACAAATGTAACGTCTATGATAATTTAGGAGATAGAGGACCAAAGAATTTTAGAATAATGGATATCAAACATGTCTGAAATAATATTTGTGCCAAGCAGAGTCATTAGAATTTACACTATGACGACTAACAGTTATTTCCGATAGAATAGTGTATCTAGTTAATTTATCGAATTTCGCAAACAATTTTTTTTCATTCAACTTCCATATTTGAAGTATCCATTATTTATAAGATAGATATATACAAAGAATCCCTTTGTAACATAGAGTATTTCGAGGATTCTTCACTATTGAAGACAAAATCAGATCGACGAGGGCAATGCACTCGTATTTACGTTACGGATTGAAAGGTCTCCATACCGTATAAATATCTCGTCAAACATTCCCTCGAATGCTCATCAATACTTCGGTGAGAATGATGCACTTCGAAGAACTTGGAGGAACTTTAATGAGACCTCCGTCTGTTTTTATGTTCACAATGATTCGCAATCGTGAAGAGCAATGGGATGAGAGCATCTCGTTAGTATCTCTTACTTATTACAAATTTCCCATCACGTTAATTACTGTCACTGGTTTCCTTATTACGGCAACGCCTTGCGTGCTGAATCGGTGAGTTTCGCTGAATTAAGATATTAAGTCGGTTTCAACCGACCGCGTTCTGTGGAATCGTGAGAGAGACAGAGAGCAAGGTGAAACAGACTGAAATGTTGAATACTTATTCAAAATTCCAGCCGTGCCGTGGTAACGAACCTTCGTTACATGTGGCGTGTTATTTTGTTTAAATATAATCGTGAGCGTTTGTTCAAGCTAATAATTCAGTTCAACCGTTCCACGAATAATTAAACAGTAAAGAGAACGTCCGTCCCTTTATTAGTCAAAAGTTAAAGTTAAAACACCCTCCGTGTCTAATTGTTGCGAATTCCTCGTCGCGATTCTTTGTTCATTCGTTCATGCACGATGAACAAATAGTAGAAAAAATATATTTTTTTTATGAAGATAGGGGACAATATGAGTAATTTAAGAGATAGATTTACATAGGTAGATATTGATTTCGATTATAAGGACAGATATATGTAATTGCACGTATAGCTAACAGAGTTTATGTTAAGCTATGATTATTCTTATGATTTATTCATTATATTTTTGTTTAGGAGTAAGTTTATGTTTGTCATTCTGATTTAGTGTGTATGTGTATTTGTTATGGTCATTCTTATGGTTCTATCTTATTGTGTAACTGGTAATCACCATAAAACCGAGGTAGAAAAGAAGGAGACGGAAATGAAGAATTCTAATCCTGACACGTTTCTTTTATTTTATACCGTGTTGAGACAAAAAAGTAACGATTTGTCGATAAAAATTTCTCTGATGCGTCACGGGGTTTTGAGTAAATTCATGCTCGAGGTAGGTAAAGGTATCGAATAAATGATTCGTTGGTTTGATAATGGAATCTTGATTCTTGACTCTTGAATGGATTCATCGATTAAATGCTTTTTCCGCGTTGCATTAGTTCGACATGGTCATACTACCTTTATAGAGCCTATGAACAAAGAAATTGTAAGGAAGACTGTACGATGTCTATGCACGACAGAATTGCCAAAAAAAACTGCACGATTTTAGCGCATGTTATGCAAAAAATGAACTATACTTTGCAATATAGGTCTATTTATGTTCCCTGAATATTACAATGACGTAGCTTCTCCGTGACACTATGATGAATTTTGGAATGTAACGAAAGTAATGATTAATGAGGTGATTACGTGGTATACACTTTGATTGTGGTATACTGCAATGTATATTTATAAGACTACACAGTAACCGACTGAGTTCTAATTAAAGTTTCATTGAGTTCTAATGTCTTCCTAACGACGTCTGTCTGAATTTTATCTGTTTCTCTGTATGCTGTATTTTTTACTAATACTAATGTACCAATTTTTACCACTTTTCTTTACCAATAACAATAATACGTTCCTATTGACTGATCTGTGTTTCCCTGGGAGTAGTATAGTACTTTTAATTGATTTATTACTTGAAAATGTGTTTCGTGGTAGTTAGATGAAATGATTTTTCTCCTTAATGCAGCTTAACTATTCAGGAGCTACGGTTAGATTCGTTGTAGATCCTGAATAATTACTGTTCGATCATTCTAAAGATATTATATGTATATGCAAAGTGTTTATAAACGTATAATATTCCATATTTTAAACTAAGTAGACTACAAGATAGCTACGAAGTAAATGTGAGGATGATATTTTCCTGGAAAAGACGTTTCTTCCCAAAGTTTTGAAATCGCGCAGTCGTTTCGTATTCGAAGGGGAGCCGCCTTACAGATCGCAAACACCTACTTTTCCGTCTGGGCCAAGCAATATTACACTCGTTAGTCGCCATTGTAGTAGGGAAATCCGGCAAATTGCGATTTTATAACTCGCAGCTCGGGTTGACCGACTAAGCGAGTTCCACTTCTGAAGCGTTGCGTCGCAAATGGCGCGCGTTGTTTCCTCGTCGCATCGTATGGAATAGTAAACTTCGTTTAATGGCCGTCTTGTTCTCTTTCCATACGGAGAGAAAAGGAAAGAAAAACGTAAGACAGTGATTATCACCCTGGCGGTGTTCAATGTTCCGCTTCGCGACTTTTATTGCCGTAAGAATGCAACCATTTTCTTTATTTTCCTTGTCAACGCATACGTTAGTCACGAGTAAACGATAACACGACTTAGCCAACGGTGTTATCGATTTAATATAATTTACAATTTACGAAAACGATCTCATCTGGCGATGCACGATACCCGCCTTGTTATAGGCGATTATGCAACCGGTTTGTTCGAAGCTAGGTTACAACTCTCCACGCGATATGGCGACCGGTCGTATGCATAATTGGATAATGTATAATCATTTTTACGAACTACGCGGAGTACAGTGATTAACGTTCCCGTTTATCGCACCTCAGTACGCATGTCGACCATAAACAAACATTCCAACCCGTCGTAGGGGTCCCTTCGTCACACGATTACTGATAACACGATTTTGCGGCTGTTAATTAACGAGTTTAACATTCGACGACGTGGCAGGAATGGTACATTCGTTTGTGTCGCGGGATACACAAAGCGGCAACTGGTTCGTGTCGTTCCTTCGAATGCCGCTTGTAGATTTCAATGAAGGTAAATTATTTAGGAAACGATTCGACGACAGGTCGTCGAGTTATCGAAAGTAGTAGTACTATGCGGATGCAGGTAATATAATGAAGATCGCCGTAGCTCTTTTAAATTCTATTACTCTACGAGGTATATTAAATTGTATTGCTCTACGAGGTGCTAGAATTACGAAAAGTAGCTGGAACGATCAATTTATTTATTTATTTTCAACGGTGTATTTTTGGAAATTTCAATGGTTTTCGTCAAAGCATATGGCTATAGGCTTGCATCACGTATTTTTTTTTATATACAGGGTCAGCCAGAATGAAATAACAGGTTTATGATAAAATAACTGCAAAGTAAAAGTAGCGAACGCCCAATTTATTTGTATCAAGTAGCTTATTAGTTCAGACATAGCAGATGTCCTAATATTTAATGTAGTGTACCTTCCATTTTGAAGTTTTTACCGTACAATGTTTATACTTTACTTGGTATTTTCAGCGTTAATACGAAACAAGATGTGCAAGCTATTTACTTTCCGTGCTCCTTACATATGACAAAACCAACGAGAAAGTTAAAATAAATTGCTCACAACGGGCAGAATCAGTCGACAAGCTCAGTTAAACAAAGTTTCCCAGCTTGATTCTATCTCTTCATTTAATTTAATTTATATCCAACTGGTAAACATATTTCTAGACGTGTTGGGGAATTCACAACGCAGAACCTCGTCATTTTTCCGTACGTCAGTTTGCACAATACCTCAGTGCGCGTACATGAAAAAATGAGTGGTAACTGCCTTAGTTGGTTACGCTTCGTACCGTTCTGGTCTGCTTTTAAAACACGCCAGTCCGGACTGTATCGCCACTGTGACGTTCCTCAGTCCTTGCAAATGCTCGTTGGCAATATAATTTGCATTTGTCCCAGCCCGCGTGTTTTCCCTTTCTCCGCCCACCGCCCTGTACTTTTGCATTTCCTTTCTCTTCGTTCTATCATCCTTCTCTACCTCTCCCGTGGCAGTAACTCCCTCGTGGCACACGAGATTCGTCACGGAAGGTTCCTTGACGGCAGTTTAATCCAGAGTTTCGCGGCCTGCTTGAAGAATGTCGCGCCGTCCCGAGACATTACAGATTTCTAGTTCAATGTATACTCGCCGTCATTCGAGATAAACTCGGTCGAATGGAGGCAAACGTGAAGTGTAACGCGACGCAACGCAAAGCGACAGACCGCCGACGATCTTGCGTTTCTACATTTCCGCCCCCTGTAATTACGTTTCTCCAGTCATTACGTTAATTACGCCTGCGAATTCGTGCGAATCTGGCTTCCCGCGAAAGTGGGCTTGCTGAGGGGAGGAGGACGCGGGATAAACGCCACTGCAACATTGATTCACTCCTATAGGTATATTGGCGTCAGTTATATCGACTCGGTTTTTATTAGTATTTTACGCTTCGAAAATTTGTATGATACGATCGATCTGCAATTCTAGCAAAGTTTTAAAATCAAATTTTTTTGAACTGAGTTTTTTGTTTTAAAAAAATCGTTGTTTTATTTATATATCGATATAGTGATTTTTTTTTATTTTTATTTTCACCGTTGAAAGTTAATACAAGGAACAATTTTCACATTATCAATGTCAGTTTAGGCTTTAGACAAATTATATTTGAAATCATTATTTTACTTGACAAAGTCCTGCAAACTTTTGCTCTCCGCAATTTTCCAATGGTATTATTCAAATATTTTTAAGTTATGCTTTTCAAGTGTCAAATATTTTTTATAGTTACATTTGACAACTGTCCTCTATAACCTATCGCAATTTTTCACACTGTCGTGTTCAATTCACGTTCAGTAAAGAATATGTTTCAAAACATTCGCTATTTTTTCCGATCCTTGTACTCAATATAACGAAGAATTTCTAGGAAATTGATTATGAGCGTATTTTTCATACAGTTTAGGTAAGAAAAAATGAATTACCAGCAAAAACGTCGACAAAATAGAATAGATACAGAAAATATAAAAAACTATTTTCTTGCCCCTGAAATTTAATAAAATTATGAATTTTATGAAAGGTATGCTTTCGCTAACGATTCGCTAAAGATTACGATAATCTTTCACAGCTCGTTTGCATCGATTGCGCGCACGTTTCTATTCCAATATCGGCAACAAAACTCGACATCCTAAAGTTTCACGTTATCTTCATCGAAGCGAGTAGACTCATAGCGGGGTTAAAGGTCAGGGATCGTACGTTTCCACGCGTGATTATGTCCAAGTAGTTGAATAATCGAGTTTACAAACTGCAGGGTTTTGAGGATATTGAGTTTCATCGGTATGTCGTGCCGTAGAGATTCGAGCCTGAGGGTAAGTAGAACGGCAAGCTTTCCTTTTGAAACTCTGCGTTGATTCGATCGCCGATTTGAAAATCCGGACAGTCACCGGCCAGGAAAGTAAATATACTTTATACCTATATACGTATATCACCGTACTTTAATACTTTCACGCGGCGCTCGTCGAGTGCACCGAGTTGCCCGATTATACAAAGTTACAAATTCTTTCGAACTGAGCATTTCGAAGAGAATTCCTTCGATCGTTATCAATACCGAACGCGTGCCTTTTCAATTGGTTCGACGACGACTATCCCTGACTCGACCAATTCTCGGATATGTTTTTTTCGAATCTTCCACCCCTGATCTCATCGCCCGTAAAATATGGACAATCGTACTTTAGTCACACCCAACTCTCGATTCATTTTTCTTGACGCGAGCTGCGACTGGCTTTTACGGCCTGAACTGCTGCTACTCGTATTTGGCAACGAATAAAGCTCCTTACAACTGGTGAATCGTTTTTATGCGCCTCCTAAGAAAATTGTTTATTCTCGTTGAGATGTGTACATTGTATTTTGTTAAGATGGGTATTAGGGCGTTAGGAAAATTGATATTTACGTGGAAGGGAGGAGTTGTGTTATTTCATTATTTTTCTGTTTGAGCTTTATAAAGGAGATCTAAGAATTGTCGTTTTCTCATTTAGGAAGATGTTTAACGCTCGATTGTTACATATTTTGGATATGATTCTTATTAAACAATCGTGTCGTATAGGATATTGTTTAATAAGACATACTTATATATGTATGCATGTTCTGGGTTAAGTACGTCCTATCTCTGAGCTAGGTCCACCTTTCGAGTCTTAAGAGTTACAAGTTAGTCGAACATTGTAAATCGACCTAAACTATAAGCCATAATTATATGTTGCATGTTACCTTTGAAAGTCATTTACGTCAAATTTACCTGAAGCGTTTACGTAGTCCTGTTTTTTTACATACACAATAATATATACTAACAAAACGAATTTATGTCGCAATCCAAAATCTAATCTTTGAATAAAATCAAGTAAATCGGTGTCCAATTAACTCGTTCAAATAAGAAATGCATGTACGTTCATCTACGAAGCAAGAAGACAACTTTCATAAAAGACCATCCACCGTATGATGTACAAGAAGAGTGGACGACAAATAATACTTTGCTTCATCTTCATTTTATCGCACACTCGACAGGAACAATCTTTCCGCCGACGCACACCCATGTATCAAGTTTCATCCGGTGGCAAAATCTTTTTCGTGGATCAACCATTTAGACATCAGGGTTCCATCCGAATTTTTCCATCGCGACAATGATTCACCACCACCCTCTGTGTTCCTTGAAGTTTCAATTTCTATAGTTTACAGTCTAGTTGGCCGAGTCGTTAGTTTCGTAGCAGCTCGTTTCCGTTTGTATTATCATGGTACATACACTTCACCCTCGATTCCACCCTTCATGTACCCTACATACTCGCATAAAGGCACTCTATACATGTACACGGGGTCGGATACACATGTCTTCCTTAGGCAAGCTGGCACACATCTACTCCGCCACGTATTCCCAGTCACGGTCCTGATTAGCCTAATAGAAAACACAAACACGGCCTTAACGCGTACCATCGATATATCATCCTTACATACACCGTCACGCTGAAATCCCGCCACTTCCATGGAAATTGGCTTGAACTGACTGGTTGGAGAAAGGGAAGGAGAGAAAGAAAGAAAAAAAAACGGCCGAAACTAGGTTAATACAGGATGAAATGTACGTTTCCTACCATTGACACGTATGGAGGCACGTGGTTCGATGGGAAAAAACGTATATCCCTGATCATAAGTATCAACAAGAACACTCATGAAGGCTTACGTGAATTTGGAAAATCGTTACGAAATTATTGATGCTTTTAGGAACTGTTATGTCACTTGGAACATCAAGCTATAAAGAAGAGTCCGTATTCTATATTACAATAGCAATCACGTCAATTGAATGTAATCAAATTAGAATATTTTCTCTTATCTATATCTGCCATGTCTTTTGATTACAAATTCGATTGCTTCAATCGAAATAGTTTTATTAGTCACGTTGTTATCGCATTGTATTCGTACGCTACAACCGACTTTACAGCACAGATTCAGATTATGTGCAGACCTCTCAAAATTTGTTATCTACTTCGTCTGAAATTTTTTCTATTGTTATATTTAGGTCAAGAAACTATGAAGGCCAACATACGGTTCTCATAATTTACTATGTTACTGCAAATAGTTTCTGAAGGTAATTCCAACGAATTTTTGTTATATCGAATCGCATTATTTTCCGAATACGAAATTCTGGTCGATTAATTGTTTCTTGGATCATTTAGATCAATTATCACATTTCGTATGAAACCAGTAGATGTTTCGATATTTATGAACAGGAGTATATATCGGTTGTATGCGCGCCACCAGCGTGAAAATCGGCGGAATGTTATTCAGTGTCGGCACAAAAGCCATCGACTACGATCCAAAGGTTCCTCGCACGAACATGCGTCCCCGGGATTGGGATGTATCTGGGTGTTGGGATAATTCTTGGTTTCCGACGAGCCGTGTTTGCTTTGTAACGGCGCGGGATTCCAAGCCACTCCAACAGCCGAAAGTAAATGATGGCCCTTTGTTTAGACGTATTTAATTGCAGGCTAGGGAAATTGGAGATTCAATGGTAGTTCTTGAAAAATCAATTTATCGAGAATGGAATGGTTATAGAGAATGAATCAGAAGGTCAATAAAATCTTTCTTTCATTTCTTTGCCTTTTCAGTATTAGAAGATTAATGGCAGATTTGTCAAACCTGATATAGATGCTGTTTTCCTAGCATCTATATTATCATCCAAAATGGGCGTTGCATTTCAATATAGATTATTAAAATATTGAAAGATTCAACATTTTATAAATATAAATACAATATATTCGTGAAATACGCATTAAAGATTAAGTTTTACCCTTAGGAAGACTTCAAGAAAGGTTCAGAAATATAAAGAAACTGAAGTGAATTCCTGGCTATAGAACCTAATTGTAGTAGATAAGAACAAACCGTGAAATAAGAGAACATACATCAACGAAGTAAAATGTAAAAAGCCAAAGAGAAAAAACAATTTTTAACAGTGGAACGAACGTGCATCGACGAGATAGACGAACGAGATTACAACACGTAAATAGGGTCTTCGTGCAATTATCCTAGTTAAACTCGAGAGAATCTCGTGGATTTTTCACCTGTGGAACCTTTTTATGCCTTTCGCGTTCAGAGAGATGAGATTACGACTCAACGGTTCTGTCCAATTCAGTGAAACCTATACGGTAGTTAAACAGGTCGGATCGGTGGGTTTCATTTCCCTTGCCTGGAGTTTTCACGCGAATTTTTCCTCGACGATACCTGTCAGGAATGTACTCGAAAGCTGTAATCGAGAAACCCTGGCAAACTTTACTGATTCAACTGCGATAAAGTAACGAATCGAATCGGAGAGTCAAGAGTTTTGGTCAAGTTCTGTTCGTCGATATAATCTTTGAAACGGTATAATTCACGCTCTCGTCCATTGTCATAGCTAGTTCCTTCGGGGATTTCTATCTACGATACGGTCGTGCAGGTGGCTACGATAGCCAGGTCTGGACCATTGTGACTAATTCTCTTTAGTCCTCGGTACCGTCGAAATAATTTCGTACCTTCGAAGAGAAGTAAATTGCTACAACGTTGCATTATCCGTTCGCGAGCATTATTATTTTCCGCCTATGCCTTGCTCCTCCTCTTCTTCCCGTCTTTTTACTTTTTTGTTTTCCGCCGCGCCTATTGTTTCGGCACAATGCTCTGTATATTCCTGAAAGTAGGTAATGAATTTTTATTTCTTCGATATTATTCACTTTCTCGTAGAAAAAGGGGCGGAGGGAGAAAGAAGGAAAAGCGGAAAAAGAGCGAAAGGAGGGACCATGACGATGGCGTCTGGGTACGGAGGATGAGAGAGAAGGGTGAAGAGGAGGTGAAGAATATTTCAACAGGACAAACAATTTATCATTCTGAGAAATCACGTAATGATGTTTTTATGCGGTGCGTCACAATAAAGCACTGGCGAGGCATAATGCGAGAGAACCGCGCCACAGAACAGAATAAATAAGGAACGTACCGGCATGTGGTATTAGTCTGCGTTATTAAATACAGCTGTAAGCGGGCGGGTAGGGAAATATTGCGCGCGCTGTAAAAAAGTTTTCTTTCCTGAAACGCGGATTCGAGAGAAATATACACCACGCGCGACAAAAGAATCTCGGGGAAATTGCGCGGATAGAAAGTTTCGCTCGTTTCCTGATAAATACGGATATTTTCGGACTCTGCAAACGGCTAACGCGCGGTCCATGTTGATAACGATCATTACAGTGAAACAGGAGACGAAAGGCATAGAAAAGTAATTTCACGAAGTTCGGACAATCGGTAGCTTATGATTTACTATTGAAAAGAACTTTAATTATGAACTTACTGCTGTCGCAAGCTGTAGTGAATTCAGTGTTATCGAACACAGGATAGCAATTATACCATTGTTAAAAAATACTCCCAGACTAGTAGTTATATTACTGTAAAAAATTACTCCTAGCTCAATCATTTTTGACCCGATTTACTTGTTTTTAAGAGATTATTTAAACTTATAGTCTGTTATAGAACTTCATAAGAAGGTAATAAATACAGTTTCTAGTATCATAATTTTGGTATCAATGAAATTCCTATACTTTTATCTCAAATCCACTGCGTAAATCATTAACCGACCTCGAAAAATTTAACGAGCAATTCAGCATGGTACTCGTCTTCAATTTCTAAGAAGCAATCTTAGCTATTTTCATCAGCGAGTCGCACAGTTCGAGTGGATATAAAACACGGCGTTAGAGTTACTGCGAGATTGTTCGTGCAACATCGTTACTCGCGTTTATCCGTAGCGTACGTAATTTCGGAAAACGTGTGTTCCTTTGATACTTTCATCAGGAAGGGTTAACCGCATGAAATGGTCGTACATTTCTCGTCGAGCCACTTCAGACGCTTAGGCTAATAACAGAGAGTAGAACGCGCGCGAAGGAAATGAAACTACCGGACCTGTCCCACCGACGACAGAGGGGTGGCTGGAGATTTACCTCGCTGTTAGTCTCTTTCCCACTCTCTGTTTTTATGTTACTTACGAGACTTTAAACGCGACGTTATTATAAGACTGCTTCATCAAAATTTCATAAACGTCGCCGCGCGCTGACGTTGGATCTCGTTGAAATGAACTCGCCGAATGAACGCGATGAAAATGTTGAAAATGCTACTTTACGCGATTAACTGACAACATTCGAGTAATTTTTCTAAAATATTAATTGGCCCTAATTAAAGGGTTCGTAATAAAAACGATTACCCTTATGCATATATGTTCTTATTAATATATATTAATATGTTCGATACATTTCAATTTCTTTAAACAAAATATTTGTCATACTATACAATTGACATCACGATTGATCATATACGCTTTTCACAACAAAGGAATTTAAAAATTTGATTACACTGTAATGCAATTCGAAAATTGTGCCTTTATTTGGGATTCTTATATACTTTTGGCAACCTCTTGAATATTTTCGAAATATTCAATGTTGTAAAATGTCGACAAATCTGACAAGATTCGATTCTGCTATGAGCCCGTCCATTTCAAAAATTTCAAATGTTATTCTAACCTGTAATCGTAAACGAAAGTAATCATCGAAACGAGACGTAAATCACGGCGACGTTAACAATGCTCCAGCCGACCGACATTACGAAAATCTGTCGTTAATGTGGCCGGTGAACACGGAGGAAAATGGTATATTCTGTTCCTGGAACGGTCTGATGTAACAGCACGGCATCATCGAAAGAGGAACAAATGGATAGAAAATTGAAGAGAGCGGATGCAACGGGGGCAAATTCTAAAGAATTCTATCAATCAATCACTGCCGTATTCTGTCTGAACCGTGTGGCTCGATGAGAGCGTTATTAGAGAGCGAGCGATTTCACCCCCACCCTCGCTGATACTTCTTTCGCTATTCAAATATTCGCGAATAATTTTATCGTAAATTTTTGAACTTGGCGTCGTGTAGTCATCGGGCGAATTGGCTCCGGTTGCTCGGCAAACATTGAACTATTTGATATAAAATACTTATGCTGGCTCTGCCATGCAATTTTCGAAGAGTGCTGGAAAACACTGGACCAAACCCAGTCTCCTCTTTTATTTTCGTACGTCGTGCACTCCCTCTCCTTCTTCTCTTTCTTTCTCTCTCTCTCCCACTCTCTCTTTTTTCTACCCCCTCTTTTACTCTTTCCTACTTTTCTTTTCCCCACCACCTTCTTCTTTTTCGCCGCCCTTTTCTCCGCATCGACGAATTTTCAGCAGAGGCACTCTAGCATTTCAGATGGCTCTGATCCGTGCCACACCAATCTCAACCTTCTTCCGATGAAATTTAAGGCACACCGCAATTCGACGGATTTTTTGGTCCAATTGCTCGCTGCGGCGAGGAACGAAGTTTCGTGAAATACGCTTCTCATAGCTCTGATTGCAATCGGCGCATGAGGTACGCTTGCGAGTTCGCCGTCTGTGAATCCATCCCACCGTTTCCCTGTTTATTGAATGAAACGTCGAAATTCCTTCGTCCTCTCCCTCGCTCTCTGTCTTTCTCACCTTGATACTCTCGCTCTGTGTTCGTTCGTTGAAACGGCACGATGCTTCATGGTCTTGCAATTAATATGAAATTAATTTTCAGAGCCGGAGAAAATTTGCGGGAATTTGTTCGAGACGTAATTTCGGCAGGCTGCCTTATTAGGCTTACGAGAATGAGTAAACGCTATGAGACGTTAACGGTGTTCTTCTATTATCGATGTAAAGCGAAAGATGTGTTTATTAATCGTGTCAAAGCGTAAGATGCTTGCACCTTTTTAGGGATTTATTTTTAAATAAGTTAGCTGATAGACAAGTTTTATAACACGGTTTGGTCAAAAACGGTAATCTATCTTTGACAGTTTTGAAATAGACACTCTCAGAGTCACAAACAAGGTTTCAATAGAGATGTTATACACGAATTCGCTTAGGATTAACTCGATAAGACAATCGTATCTCAGCGATTTTGTGAAGAAATTTTTTGTTTCTGAAATCGTCGTGTCTTTCAAGCGTTAAAATATGTTACACAAACTTGAGTTGATCTCTAATAATTGTGTCTATCACGAGATGTATACGAGCAGCTCTAGACGTCTTCATAGAGCTTA
The DNA here is from genome assembly GCF_000188095.3 of Bombus impatiens. NCBI lineage: Eukaryota > Metazoa > Arthropoda > Insecta > Hymenoptera > Apidae > Bombus > Bombus impatiens. The sequence continues at coordinate 593,022 of NT_176502.1, forward strand.
CAAAATGGCCATTTTTGTTACAATAAATATTATAAATTTTTACTGCAAGGTTAGTACATTTTATGGCATGTATATGACTAATAACAATGGTATGTGTATCAGATCGTGAATCAGGATTGGGATAAGATCATAGTTTAATACGAATCGATAATCGTAACTCCTATTCGTTGAATTCATTGCTGATGATGTTTAACACTGTATGAATTGGTGTCTCATAACCCTTGAGACTCGCAGACATATCACTATTGAATCCAACTACTCAGAGCTATCGATATTTGCTCCCGACGACCCATGTATTATCATCATTCAATTTCTCGATCGAGTAATCTCATTAACAGATCGCACAGACTCATTAAACATTATTACCCTAAAATTCGGATAAATTAACATGTTCGATGCATAAGAAAAGGTAAAAATCTTATTACAATCTTAAAATTGTAAAGGAAAAACTTAAAGTAGCAAATGTACCAGATTCTCAACACTTCTATTTTTTTTTTTTTTGCATTTATTCTGTTCTTAATATCAGAAAATTTATATGATAGCAAAAAAATTTCATAAAAAATTTATAGAAAATTTAAACGTGCAAAAGAATATATAATGCACACAATGTACAAATATTCAAAGTGTAGTACCAGTTATAATATTTAGTATATTTAGCTAGTTTCCATTTTTTGTTGTTGTGTCCCCATAGACGTTCATAATTTTTTAATCTGTAATATTAATAACTTACAGTAACTTAAAAATGGATGTTAAAACTGATGGCATCGTCGCTATCAGACATTTTTCTTATATTGGTATATTTCGAATTTTCGCTTGTTTTTATAAAGAATTTTAAACTTCGAAGGATTTTCCTACTATCTGATATCATTTAACATGCCCTAAAAATGATAAATCGAACATTAGAAATTGCCTAAAAGTATATGGACCATGACAGCCGATGTATATGGCGCGAGAGCATTCAACTACAACGCGTAAGAATATCTGGCGGTGGTAGGAACTTGTCGCGAAATAAATTAGCCAAAGTCTGGCAAAGAGCTAAATGTGACCCATTGGCGTAATTTTAAATTCATGGCCTGGTGCCAATAAAAATGGTCCGAATCTACGAGAGCGAGGCAGAGAGACCACGCTGAAATAGGACTGGCCACTGAAAAAGTTTCGCTTGTTGCTTTTTTTTTCCATTTTTCCCATTTTCCCCCCCTTCCTGTCTTGTTATCCCTACATTTTTTTTCTCTCCTATACAAGTGGTTTGCACTCATCCGTTTCTAGGTTGCCTGCTCCTCGATGCAAGAGATGTTTGTGTACACACGAGAGTTGAAAACACGTGTGCCATGGTCAGAGTGCGAAATATTTTTATGGATGCAGTTCGTTCCTATGTGCCATCGACTTTTTTACTTGATTCAACCCTGCGACTTGCCTGCACCACACAAAAAGGAATGATTTGTTAAAAGCCTCGATTTTGTATTATGAGTATAATTTTTTAAGACGTGTTGTGACGTCTAATTATTGATAAAAGAATACTCTTACCGTGGTCGATAATTAAATTTTTGTAGAGTTATTGCATTTTTGAGATCAATATCGTAGTGTCCGTTCCGATCTCTCTACGTCCTTTGCTATTAAAATATACTTACTGTTTCGACTAAATATACATATGTAGAATGATCTGATAATTTATAAGTCGAGTAAACGGTACGAAGGTATGGAGATATTTCAGAAATATTTGGGAAACGATCGTTATTATTAACATTGATTTTAATGTTCGTATTAAGACTATTGAAATATCATTGTTAAATTCGTGACTCGCTTGTTCTATTTAAAACTTTGTCTCGGCTCTATTTCATCTTCTGATCGTCGACAGCACTTGCTTATTTTTCTCGAGTATCTTCCAACCTTTTTGTCTTTTCTTTTAACCGAATACGATTTCTTCACCGATATCCTCTTTCGCTTTGATTATTATTACTCGCCTCTTTGCGTGACGAGACCGGCGTTAGTCAAATAAATCAGCTTCATTTTCCTCTTTAACTCTTTGTACCTTGATATTGCTGGTTCCTATGATTTCATCTCGTACGTTTTTCGACCATTCCACATTCGTCATCGTTGTCTTTTGATCTTTTATTACTTTGATGTTTATCCAATGCATCCTTAGCCATAAATTCTTTAAGTCCTGACACATGCTTGAAAGTATCGACAAATTTGGTGTGTTTTTTTTACAATGGACATCTTTTTTATGGATATCTGAATTTTAACACTAGGATGTAAATATTTGTAATTTTATGATGCACGTAGTTTCCATTTGTAGTAAATAACAAATGCGTTTAATTGTCGATTGTTAATCAAATTATATGTTAAACTATTGTTAAAAAGAATTGATCAAAAATGAACTGTTGAGAGTAAAAATGTACTAACACCAAGACTCGTCAAATTCAATAATTCCCTGTGAACACAAAATATCCAATGTAGCGTCTAATTTCGTTATATTCTCTGAGTTTGAAATGAAGCAAATGAATTATTCCATTTTTCTGTATTAATACAATTTACTCGAATAAATTAATGACATAAATTCACATTCAGAAGAAATATGGCGCACTAATTGTTCACCTTTGCTCATGCCTCAAACGAACAATATTGTGGCATAGAAATAGAAATTTGAAAAAAAAACAAATTTTACGAACATGTTAGAGGGATGTGTAACGTATATATTGTAGAATCATACATCGAACATAAGAAATCATATCTTATCGCTTGTTTGTTCGTATTGTTTTTTCCATTACAAACCACTTATAATTTATTTAAATCGATACCTTTTATTACCATAATTGCAAAGAAACGCGACAACTCTCGCAGGTGCCTTGAATCCCGGGTCCACAGGAATATTTCCAAGAATAGCTAATTGGATGTGAAATCGGGGCCGAAAGAGTGTTGTACTTAACGAAGTTCGCCAGTCTTTTTCCACGCAAGAAGACCGAACGGGGAAGCGGAAGTTGGAAAGTAATGGCAGCTCTGGGCAGCTTCGATGTCGAATTCTGCTGCATCAAGCCGCCATAAAGGTAGTATGGCAGGCAAACGAGGGGTCGGGAGAGGGCGAGAGGTTAGGGATCATAGCGGTGTAAAAGTTACGAGAACAAGTTGCGGCGTAACGCGCAAAGAGCCAGCCGTGTATATATTTCCCGCGAATTCCTAAGTAAGCCAATTTGGCTTTCGGCAATGCGGTGCCACACGATCGACGCTGTTGCGTCCAAATGGCACTTTGCATTTGTAATGTGCACTTTCCTGCAAAAATATGCCCCCTGTGATGTATTTTATTTTTCCTTTACCCTCGCCTTTCTTCTCTATTCTCACCCATTTTTCCTCGTGTTTTTTTATAGCCGGGTAACGAGCGGTTGTATCATTGGCGCTGGCGAGAATTAATTTCGCAACGCTAATTAAATGTCGTTAGCACCCGATAAAGGTTCGAGCCTCGTACAGACGCGAAATAGAATCCAACGGGGGAAGGAGTGGTCGCCGAGGACGCTACGAAAACAACAAGGAGAAAAACGAGGAAAGTTTCGGTTAAGGCGAATTTAGACGTTGGATATGCATTGTGAACAATTAGTTCACAGTGAATATGATTGTGTATTTGTATTGGCTCGTTGGTTGAATTCGTTTTACGAATTTTCATAATGTCGTTGAGTGAAATATCGAGTGTCCACTGGCTGGATTATAATTTGTATAATGAAGAATTTTGTATGGCGTAACATCTAATTTATTGTGCAGGTATTTCCCATATAGTGCGGTAGCTAGGTTCGGAAAAAATGCCGTGTTATATAAAAAATTAATGCAAAAATCGTGATTAGGTTTCAATAGTTAACAAAAGTGCCTACATATACCATTTTCTCATCACTAAGAGAAATATGTTTATTAAGACAAACAATAATTAACTTCAAGTATTTCATATTAGTACTGTTTATATTATTTCCTACTTGCTTATTTATGTTGCAGTCGTTTCGTTACAGTCCTTATAACGAAAAAGTTTTCGAGTATAAACGGTTGATATTCGACAAACCAAGAATAGATTAAAAATTTTAGTATAAAAAAATTCCATACACAAATTCGAGACAACATACCACGTTTGCTCGACTAAGGAACGTCCGAAAAAATCAGAACAAATTTTATGTTTATTTTATTATGTTTATAATTAATAGTTTTAATAATTAAAGCGAATTCACGTTATAAGAATACCGTGTTATGTGGGGAATGCCTGTACTTCTTTTTTGTGCAAAATTAAAATTGCTAAGTAATTTTTTATAAGACCTAAACGTAATGTACTAGAATTCTATATAGATATTCAACTTATCTGACTATTGAACCATTTAAATTTATGCATATACAGGGTGGTTGGTAACTGGTGGTACAAGCGGAAAGGGGGTGATTCTACGCGAAAAAAAGTCGAAAATATAGAATAAAATTTTTTTTTTTTAATTTTTTTTAAATTTTTCCATCGAGACAACGATCTACAGTGAGATCCGTTATAACGAGACGTGATAAAGTGCGTACCGAGCGAAAATTCAAAGTCGATTTTCTCAAAAACAAAGCTTCAAACGAAAAATTTTTATTCTATATTTTCGACTTCTTTTTTTGCGTAGAATATTCTACCGATCTAGAAAGAAGTAGTAAGATAAAAAAATCATCAAAAATAGATTTATTATATGTTCCCCACGCAGTCTACGAATGCAAAAGTGCAAATTTCCCTTTAGTTCGGTTCAGACCGTGAGAAGCGTTCATCTTGTAAATAAATATTTGTAAAACGGCGAAGACCAGTGATGGCGTTGGGGTAGATTCAAATAATCAGGGTGGATGCATAAATTAACGTGACTCGTGTAGTTTGACGGTGTTAAGAAGATTAGAACTGTAGGGATTAAAAGGATTAAAGGCTTGGTGTCAGGCGATATTTCGAGACGAGTTCAGCGACCATTCTTGAATTGAATGCAACTTCAGTCATATTAAACATCGGCTCGCATCCGAAATGAAATGCGGTGTTTCTTCATCAGAACGAGTCACGGCTGTCGAGGGTATTAAATTACAAATGACATCTGAAATTTTCGCGAATAAAACGTTCATTATATTCCTTAAATATGCACGTGAACGGTGTGTCTTGTCTCCATTTCCATGAAATTTCGTTCTTTCGCTCGTTCGCGTTAACAAATAAAGGTATATGATTTTTGTAGAATTCGTCGAGGTATTAATTTCTCTTTTGACGATCTTTTAGTATCTTATTAATTGTCCGCAGCTAGACAGCGAAAAGACTTCTTCCTCTTTATGAAACTTCTTGTAGTTTTTATAAAATACCTTTTTTAATTATTTTTTAAAATTCTATACCTACATTTCTGAGACTATATTGTATATAAGTTACCTTTGTATATAAGTGTATTTTTTGTATATAATTGTATACAAGTCACCTTTTTTCGACGACCATTTCTATGATTTTTGTAATGGAATAATTCTTCGACTGTAAAAAGAGAATTTTGTTAATGGTTTTCTTAACGGAGTACTATATTCAACTAACTTCCTGTGTCGAATGAAAGCGTAAAATGTATCAATTCCAAAAGAAAAGAGATTCTTTAATTTTTATCTTTTATCGCATTCCTTATTGTTACTGTCGGTCATTCTAATGCAAGAGACTAAATATAAAAAGGGGGTAAATGGCAAATAGATTAAACTTAAATCTTTCGGTCAAACAGTTTTGGCACAAGCGAATGTCATAGTGTGAAGTTTAAAATTATCATTTATTCTAAAGGATCGTTAAATTGTATCAAGCTCATGCGATCTTCGAGACATTCAAAATGGTTGGATATTTGTAACACCCAGCACTTACTTATAGTAACGCACCAGCGCGAAGACACCTGGATATTCTTCACCATTTCTACCCCTTTCTTTCAATAGTCCTTCCGTTCTAAGCAAACAAACCAAACGAGATTTATGACCATAACCGGTTAACGAGGCTAGCAGTTTCTAAACCGCGGCAATCCACGTTAGCAAAGAAGAGCAAAAGCTGAACGCGACGCAATGTTTTGCGCTGTTAACAAGCAAAAACGAACGAGTGTCGGCGAGGTCGTTGTCTCTGTTCTCCCGAACAGTCGCGTTTTCACGGGGAAAACGTTAATTAAATCTTCCTCTCCGAAAACCAGTCCCTGCCGGTTACCTTACTGTCCCTCTGTCACCTTCTCCTCTTCCAGTTTCTCGACTTTCCCTCTCTCTCTCTCTCTCTCTCTGTCTATCGACCGACTCTGTTTATCGATGCTCTGATGCGTTCGATTCGCGCCAACTTTTCGACGTTCAGCTATTCGTTCGCATCGGTGAAAAAAGAATCACGAAGATTCCACGGCTGGTCTATCCGCGAGCACGAAACTTTCGCATCGATCAACGATGCCGAACTTCCGTCGAGATTTCTTCCGTCGCGTAACAACTGGCTTCTGCTCGGCCGTTTCCGGATCGTGCTTAGACTTGATTCGGAGATTCGAGGGATGGTTGCCCGGGTCGTTCGTGTGAAACGATGGTTAATCGGGAAGACGCGCACGAATGTTCGTGCCGAGCCGAAATTCGGGTAGAATCTGAATGATATTGTGGTGGAATATTTGATTATTTGGGTCTGGAGATCGGGTTGACTAAGGTAGAAGTTAGGTGAATAATGGGATTATACGCCATTTAAAGCGAACGAGACCTCGTAATTTAACCTCTCTCTAGGTTCTTCCACGAATTGTATCTTTTCGTTGTTAGAAATTTTCGTTTAAGTTTGAAGAAAACAACCTGTGAAGTCGATTTGGCTGTAGCCGACAAAGTGATTATGTACGTAACAAATACCGCCTTTCTTCACAGTTCCTCGGTTGAATCCAGATTAAGCTTCTCGAGACCTAGCCTTTTCAGACTCTCCATAACACCTACTGATATCATTCTTCGCGCGGTGAAAGAATAACAGTTCTAATAAAAAGACGCTTTACAGGCAAGAATCTTCAGCATCCTTCAAACGTCGTTAGAAATCGAGATATCTAGAGCGTGCCGGGCAAAACAGAAATTTGGATGAAAAAAAAGAAGAAAATGGGAGAACGGAACCTGCGAATGAGACCGGGGTTGGAAAAAAGAGTTCTTGCGCGGCTGCGGCATGGACTGTCCCGGGGCCGTTCCCTAGATGTCACTGGAATTGTTTGGAGTCATGCGTGCTGCATATTGGCAGTGGCGTTGAGCGGGCAGCGCGGCTGGTAAAATACCGCTGCAAATTGGAGCGGGCGCACAATGAGGCACCGTTTAACAATGCGTTTGATTTGAATCGAAACGTCATGAAAATAATCACATCGCTGGCCCGACCGGGAGACGCTCCAATTAATGGCCACCGACCTGCTCCACCACCACCGTCACTCGTCCATTCATCCAGCTATTCACCCTCCTTCTTCTGTCCCTTTCGCACTCGATCCCTCTCGCTCGTTCGTTGTCTCTTATCTTCGCGTTATCGGCCACGGGCTTTCTCTTGCCGCTCTCTCGCGGTCAGACGACGAATTTATCGGAGGTAGCCGCGCAGAATGGTCATGCATCTGGTCGACCGAATGGTCGGCCTGCTTTGTTCGAAAGGCAAACGCGGAAAATGAAGTGTTCATCGGTGCTTGCCACGATGAACGAGAGCACGAACCATCCCCGCTGGCCAACGTTTCCGCTCCCATTGTTACTTCCTCCTCGTCGAACCGTCTTTCCGCGTCTCTTAGGCAGACTCTTGAAGTTAGGGAGAGATATATTTATTACGCTGGTCGAACGGCCTCGAAATTGTTGGAAGTTCCTTCTTTTCGTCCCCGGGACGAGGTAGTTGTGCCTGTAACATGATTGAATTTAGTTGAATGGAAGCGAAGATCGTGAAACTGAAGCAACTCCAGTTCTTCTTCTTTTGTCTTTTCACAGATAGTTTAACGGTTCTGTGCGAATGGCTGAAACTATAGAACGGAAATGTTTTGCCTTTGAAGTGAATATAAAGAGTAGTCGGTGTTGGTTTAAATCCTTTGTTCGTCGCTAAGAAGCGTTTGATTTGAGAATTATTATTGGTAATTTCATTAGCAAAATATTGATCAATTTAAAACAATTCATAGGTTTGCTCTCGCAATACCAAGAATCTTTTTGACGATCTTACTAACTGTCGTTCGTACTAAATCCTTCTATTGCATGTACTTTATAATAAAATGTTATTATGAATTTAATCATAATAAATAACAGAGCGTATTTAAAGATTTGTTATGAAAATATTTATTAGACGGTCTGAGACTGTTAGGAGCTTGGTAGACTCTTGTGTAAAAGATCGTCTCGTGGCATTATATACTCGTTTGAAGTCGGGATTGATTGAATTTACATCTTAACACTTTATTATCGGTTCTATAACGGTTTTATTAAAACACTGCAATTGTGCATTTTCTGCAAGAGTCGAAATACTTCTACCGTTTACCTGTATATTGCAGTTTGATTATTTCCTATCAAATGTCAACCTGCGCTCCGCATAGTTAACAAGTTCTAGTTAAGACGTCAATTTTCGTGTTCCATCGTTAACCACTTTATGAGACAAGGAAAGAGATAAAAGAACTGTGTAGCTCCATCAAAAGAAGCATCCTTCATCTTGACAACTCTGAGAAGGGAGACCTGGACAGGCAACCGGATTACGATCATTGTGCTCGTCCATCGGAAGCATCTAAGTCATGCTTTACATATCTTCTTATAACCCACTTATTCAACGGATATGTTCACATAATCCGCCTTCTAACTTGAAATCGTCTAAACACCTCTTCATTCAATTCAATGGAGAACCGTTCCCTGATTACTCCAATAATAATTGATACTAATTCTTTCGTGGAACAAGGACAGAATTTGATCGGGTCGCCGGCTGAAAAGGTTGTTCTTTTAATTTCTAATATGATCGGGACCACCCTAGCTTTAGTCTGAAATGCATCCTCGTTTTATATCAGTCGTTCAACCGATTGATGAAATTACGCAGCAGTGAACTCGGTCGTTCGCGAATCGTCGCCATTTTCTATAGAACTCTTCGATTCGCCTCGTCAAAATGCACCACCTTAACGTTCAAAATGAAGCAGTATCTCCCTTAAAATCACCGATAACGAGTCTCCTTGATCGTGTAAGACAGAGAGTTTAAAAAGGTAACTGAAAGACCGAAGAGTAATCGAGTTTGTTCTGAACACGAAATCATTTGTCGTCGTTAGAGAGACTTTCGATCGTTACGTGGATCGAGGTTAATCTAAAAAAAAAAAAAAAAAAAAAA
>NT_176502.1:602695-622877 GCF_000188095.3 Bombus impatiens
AAAAAAAAAAAAAAAAGAAGATGAAAATGGTGGTATCGATGGTAGTTACGATGGAAGTGTACTAATTGAGTTCTAATGGAGGAACTCGATAAGTATAATGTAATAGTTGGATTGGGGATTTTTATGTAATTGTGGCAAATTGAAAGATGTAACAATTCAGATAGTATGCGAGAATATACAAAGTATATGTATAATATTTTATCATTTTTCATTTAACACAATGTTACAATTTCAGTAAATAACGAAGACTTACTGAAGTAGCTATTCAACAAATAATATGGCATGGAATTATCTATGATTTTATCTCCTGATGATTTGTTACGTTATATGAATCTCAACCGAATATATAATACAATAGTTAATACGCGAATTCACAATTTTTACATTTAAACGGGATCGATTATCACTTCGTCTCACGCGTAAATTCAAGAACCTTGAGTCTCGGACCCAATGTCGGGAATACCGAGTGGGATTTTTAGGGAAGCCGGAATAAGCGGATTTTATCGTGACGACAGTTTAAGCCGCGTAGGATCAGTAACAGTGTCTCATAAGCCGACCGGACTTTCCATTTTTGTTTTGTCGTTTATCGGCGTCGTTATCTTTCGCGATCGATCGTGTATCTATTATAAGCCCAAAAATCATCTTCCAAAAACTAGCCTGTTGACAACGGAGAAGAACGACCGAGGTAGAGGATGGAACGGTAAAAAGAAACAAAGGAAAAAAGAAGGGACATCGAATGAAGTCGCCTCGAAGCGTTTCGAACGACGATGGAACCACCGACGACGATGTCTGCTTTCGATTACGATCAAAATAAGGGTACACGCGAAACAGTTCTTTGATTAGCCGTGAGATCGGATCCGGACCATCTTCTCGTTCTTCTTTATTTCTAAACCCCACAGGTTTTTCGGCAAATCAGCCACCGCTAGTAACTGCAACCACCTGACTCACCGTTCGAGGAAACAAGAACGCTCGTAAAAACAAGTCTGAAGTGAATTCTGAAGTCGAACGAAATGGAATATATATGTACTTATAGAGAGAGAGAATGGTCAGGGAATAATTGGATTATCGTTGCAATCGCTGCATCTCTCCTAGTTTCCTTACGATCGTCACGGAAGAGCGAAAAGAGTTTTTGCATGCAAGGGCACAAGTTTTACGATTGATTGGCGAGCATTGACGTAAAACTGTGTTTCAGACAAAAACTTATTCGTAATAATTGAGAAATTTTTTCACAAGGAGCTTTATTCTTTGCAAAAGGCCAATCGATTTCCTGGGATATAATTAACAATTCGTAATTAAAATTACGTGTATAAACAAATAACGAAAAGACAAACGGAACGAGATAAACTTTGTACGAGGAAATCCTCACTGCAAATCGAAGCTCAGCTTCTGATTTTTGTTTCTTTGGGATCGTGCCTCTTCTTCGCTGGCAGCAATAGGGGCAAGATTGCAGAGGAAAAAAAGACAGGATTACCGGAGGAAGAAGCTTTCCCGGCTTGACGATTTGAAAGGATTTAAAGGCCCTTTTAATTCACCGTAAAACACCGGAGAACGAAGTTACTCTCTGTTCTTGATGTCAAACTCCTCAATCCCCGAATTGATTGAAGAGCGAGAGAAGAGGGTCAAACGAAACGAAAAGGGAGAAAGAGACCTTACGTTAATGTTCCAGTTCAGGGAATTCGTTTCATTATGATTTTTTCTTTTTTCCGCGATGTACTATTGTAATTATTAAGACGGAAATTGAACGTGTCGGAAAAAGACCACTGCCTTTTTATTTTTGAAGAAATTCGTGCAACTTTAAAAATTGCCAATTTCGCAAATTTTGATTCTATAAATTCATTGGTTTGATTTATACTTTTTGGTAAAATCGATGAATAGTGAAGAAGATCGAAATTGCACAGAGAAGAAACGATTTTCATCGCAGTTATATTTTTGCAACTATGCACGATTAGCTGTAATAATTACAATGGAAATCGATTATTAAACACGTTAAAAAAGGAATATTCACTGTTGGAAGGTTGACTTTTGATTGATGGAGAAATTCACTGTAACTTTAAAGATTGTTGTCTTCATGGATTTCGACTGTATCATCAGCTTGAAGCGGCTGGATTGATTCAGGCTCTATGTAGACATCGTGAATGTCGAGAAGGTTGTTGAAAAGGAAGAGGCGTGAAATGATTGGATTAAGGCGGGATCGAGGGGACGATCTTAACAGTGGGGCAACGAAGTGGTCGGTGATCCTGATTTCATAATGCTTATAACTTTACGAGAGTTCAGCGCAAGAAGCTGCGGTCTTTGGAAAACCTTCTAACACAAAATATCGCCGCTCTTTACAACGCTATATTACAGAAATACTAGAATTTCTTCAATATTTGCCTCAAGTACAATTCTCGATATACTTCCAAAATTATTACTAATTATCACGTGCTATCATTTCAAACAAAACATAGTAGAACGCTTATTTTCCTGACAAGTCAGAAGTTGCAAATAATTATAAATGGAAAGAACGGTTTAATCTGGATTCTCTGTCTCTCTGTCTCCCTGTCTCTCTCTCTCTCTCTCTCTCTCTCTCTCTCTCTCTCTCTCTCTCTCTCTCTCTCTCTCTCTCTCTCTCTCTCTCTCTCTCTCTCTCTCTCTCTCTCTCTCTCTCTCTCTCTCTCTCTCTCTCTCTCTCTCTCTCTCTCTCTCTCTCTCTCTCTCTCTCTCTCTCTCTCTCTCTCTCTCTCTCTCTCTCTCTCTCTCTCTCTCTCTCTCTCTCTCTCTCTCTCTCTCTCTCTCTCTCTCTCTCTCTCTCTCTCTCTCTCTCTCTCTCTCTCTCTCTCTCTCTCTCTCTCTCTCTCTCATGAATAAAAATGACTCTCAGTCCCTCTACTGTTAAAACGAAAATTCTCGTAGACTACAATATGTTCAAACTTTCTTTGGTTGGAAAACCAAAAAGAATAAAAAATGTCGACGAACGTATATGGTATCGATATAACAAATCTGGCGAGGATAATCATGGTTGATACGTGACGGTGCATAAGATTAAGAGTCGCTGGTGATTTCGATCGGCGCAGAAACGACGTTTCTGAAGGACCCAGATCGTAGTCCCTTTCATTATATCTCGCTGCTGAATTTCGTGAACGACTATCGATACGTCGAACCAGTTTGAAGTCACATAATAGTTAAGGGTACTCGAAGTCCGCACAAAAAAGAAAAGCGTGAGTGAATGGAGCGGAAAATAATTGGATTTCGTCCAGGGGTAGGAAGAAGGGTGGGTAGGAAGGGGGCGGACCATAATAATCGGGGGAAAGAAAAGAAATTCGACGATGACGAGGGGAGGAAAGATAAAGGAAAGGAGATGTTTGAAACAGAGCAACAAATCGAACGAAGCGAAGGGATGACGATGAACGACGATGAACTGGACGAATGAGGATACCGCGGCTACTCGAAAACAATCGTTTACTTTTCGTTATCTTTCGACGTTGCAGAGTGACCGTCGATAATCGAACACGTTCCGTCTCATCGCGTAATAGTCGGGAGACTCCTCTGTACGCTATGAAATCTCGATTCGGAAGAAAGTTGTAAATAATTGGACTTAGCTTGGCTGGAACCGGTATTCGTCGCACAGTGTTATAATGATCGTGAAATAAAAAGAAATGAAACCGAAATAAAAAAGAAAAGAAGAAGAAAGGGAAGAAAGAATGGAAGAGGAAAGAATGAGAGAAAAGGAAAAACTGGTAGCTGGTCTTGATTTCAAACGGACGTCGATAGCGATCGAGATGGAGATGGAAGGGGGATCGAATAAAGAGAAACAGAGCGAAAAAGAAAGAGAGTAAGAGGAGAAGCCTGAGGCGAATCGAAACGCTGAATGCAAGTCAGTCGACTGTTCGGTCTCATTCGAGAATCTCCAGTGGTCGTTCTCCTCTCTCACCTGCCTTTACTCCACCTTCCTCCCATTGCTTTCTTCTTTCTAATTTTTTTGTGTACTTTCCCCTCTCCTGTCTGGGTCAGTTTCTTATTTGCTCACGCGCCAGCTCGAGATACATTTCCGTGGAAGCGAAGCCTCGCGTTCCACCCTGTCAAAAATTAGTTAACTTTCTCGCGGTGTAAATCGTTTCATTATCATTTTCTTTCATTTCTCCTTAGGAAATGTGAAGCTATTGCTCACGACGCATTACGCAAACCGGCTCCGTTATCGAGACTCGTTTCCTGTTTTCCCTCTTTCTTGTTCATGGTCTCTGTCTCTTCTTCTCTGAAGAAATCCGACATCGTTTCAATTTGCTGGATATCATCCAGATTTATATAGCGAAACAAACGATTAACAGCCTGCTGCGCTTGTAATTAGGATTATTGCGCTACTTATCGATGTGTTTAATTAGCGTCACGAAGCTGCGGAGTGAATCGTCGTTTCTTATCTTTTTTCTTTTTCCGAAAGAGACTTCAGTTTTAACAAAAAAGCTATTTCTGTAAACACAAGAGAAGAATTTTCGGTTACAGAGAGAGAAAAATACTCGAGAAAGATATGTGGCGGATCGGTACCAATAGGACGCCGACAGGTCGAGGCATCAACGCGGCGCAACACCTCCCGGGCGATCCGCGGGTACCAACCGCCAACACTAGAGGGCTATGACGACAACGAGTCTGTCTATCTCGCTAGCGGTCGAATATACGGGCGAACGATACAAATACCGCACCTAGCGAGACTCCCTCTACGTCTAAGGCAGGGACTACCGGATATAGCCTTACTGACGAGTCCACTGGTAGTCTCGGGACGAAACGCAAAACTCTCTTTTCATCTGGCAGCGTCAATCATCCGCGACAAATATTTCGTTGAAGATTTTGGAATGCAGGAACATATCATAATGGTGAAATCTATAGTTACTGTAAAACTGCTCCTTATATCGGTATTCTCCTACATTCAGAAAATTACTTAAACTTGAAGAAAATATTTAAAATTCATATCGTTATACGTGATTTCTCGATTCAATCGCATAGTAAAGATTTTCTTGGAACATTACGAATTTTTTCTCTTATTACAAAAGATTAAGACATGCTCGTAACAATGACAACGATATGTCAAAATTGTGTAACACACGTTAATATATTCGTAAATGATTCCCGCAAGTGTTCGAATATTTACATGCATTGCCAAGAAAATTCCTAATTTACAACGTGACGACCGAACTCTTCATTCTCGTCCATCTACCTATACCCACCGGAGGAGTCAACGTACCTTTCGCCATTATTCTCAGTCTAACGCGTTTGCAATTTTCAATTCAATAATCCGCGGCCGCGCGTCGTTCGCCATTTGCATGGTCCCATAATTAATCGCATTCATCGCCAGTTTTTATGCGGCGCGACGTGACCTCGTCGGATTCCGCACAATACACACGAATGGCGAAGGCTCAACGGCTATATTATCACGACAATGAAGCACGCTCACCTTTTATTACAATAGATAATGAGTTTGATATAGGAGGCCACCTTCCTCTTTCAAAATCCCGCCGGATTTTCTGCCGGGAGCACAGCAGAAAGGAAAAGAAACTTATGGCCGTTATGAATACACCAGCTGGCCAAGTTCCGGGGGTTAGACGCGCGGGGGTTCGTTTGTATCGTGCTTGATGTACCGGCATTTGCATTCATAAAGATTACCCGAGTTTTAATGTTTCTTCTCATTGAAAAATCCATTCGAACCTTTTTAAACAACTGTGCATTGCCTTTACGTAAGGTAGCCAACAGAGAAAACCAAGACGTTTACCCTCCCTCGTCGAATTCGGTTGAAAGCGACATAAATCGCTGATTTCGGCTCTCAGCTATTTAATTAAGTATATGTAATACGCCGCGCAAATTCATTTATTCGTACGCAGTTTTGCCGAATGTTTGATTCGCTTGATTTACGACGAACCTGCTGCTGAGTTCTTATTATTCGAACTGTTGATTAATTACTCCCGTTCCGATGAATGTTTCTGTGCGTATAGAAAGGGGAACGAATTATCGCTAATCTACTGGTTAGTTTGCCGGGTTACGAAATATTCCAGCGTTTGATTTATTTTGATTGGTTTGCACCTGACGTTGATTTATGGAGATTGCGTAAATTAGATGACTGAAAGAATTTAGGCTTTATTAGGAGTGTTGATAAAGGCAAGAGTTAATGATTTTTTATTATACTATTTTGAGAAATGTTGCATTATAGCTTTTTATCATTTTCGAAATTCCGGAAATTGTATGATAAATTAGGTAAATGAAGGAATTCAAGTTTTATTAATAACTCGATGTTACTCATTTTTTTATTATCTCAGCGAATGTCGACGAAAGAAAGAATCGATCCTTTAATATAGGATTTTAACCTTAACATTGCGGTATTCGTATTCCTTTTATCTCTCAAATTCTACACGGAGCTTGTTATTCGACTCAACATGTCCATCCCGAAGAAATTACCCTGTTGCCAACGATGTCACGATTTCATTCAGTCTGTGAACGTATAATTTAAAAAAGTCTTCACTGTAATGCGTTTTTGACGTAATGCCTACCGCCGGGCCAGAAAAAAGGAAACCAGCAGAAAGTCGATCATTAGTTCTGTGGAGCAATTTGTTCCTGCGGAGGGGATTCGTGATGTACGAAAATAAAAGAAGAAAACTATGTAAAAATAATCAAAAGAAACGAAGAGCGGAAGATCGAAAAAAAGGAGGGCGGATTGTTTATTCCATTATGCGTGGCTCATTAGGAGCCTGAATATAACTCACGGACGAACGAAAATTACGGCCCTCGAGACACGGGTCGCAAGATGAAAAGTCGAGGCGCTTCCTCAGATTCTACGATGGCAATGAATATTTCATTATATATTCGGAAGTTAGAACGTTCAACGTTTGATTTACCTTGGCCAACCTTTTTTCTCTCTCTCTTGTGATATCGAGCTGGGACTGAAATTAACGTGTCCCTTTGTCGCGTTATTTACACGTCGGTGAATATTGATGGCGTTACCTTGATCGGTCGCACCGGCGAGATTTCATTTTATAAGCGGATAAATTATCGATACGCCCCGAAGGATTCGCCGTTCAGCTAATCGCAGCTGTTGCCACTGTTTAGGGCCTCTAACAAACAGGTCTGAGGGGTTCGCTGCGTTGATTCATAACGGCTCATCAAACAGCCAATTATCACCTGTGAGAATTACATATAACGTCGATTCGTCGATTTTTAGAAATTACTGTAGCATTTAACGTTACAATTTTAATTTTTAATTTTTAATAAATATTTGGGCGTTAATCGTTGGGAAAGATATATGAAATAGGGTGTGAAATTAATATCGACTAATTGAAGGGTTTATAGTGTGAATATTAAAGAATTTATTCTACAGATTTGTGAATTATATATATTTAACCGGTGTCATATATTTCTCAACTGTAATGTAATTTCTTGTTTAGAGTAGTAGTTTAAATGATGATGTCGCCATTCCAGACATTAATTTACAAACCTATACAGTATATATACCTTCTACTCCTCTAATATCTACGCATCACCTTGGTATATTCCTCGTAATACCTACAACTTGATATTCAAAAGTACTATTGTTATAGCTTATTAGTCGTGCTTCTGCCCATTTCCATTCGCCACTGAAGATGTACACCAAACACAATTCCCGAAAATCCCCACCTAATCATCCCTTTTACATAAATACATCCCCTGACCTAACCTTTGCTATCTCGGCGTCTGAAGCACAGGTCCGTTAGGAAAGCCTTACTTATGAAATCATAACATGAATTCACTGGTCCTTCCGTTCCCGATTCCTTGTTTGTCTCTCTTTTTTTTTTTACTTACGTTACTCTTACACATGAGACGTTACAGTGGCTGAATGTATCACTTTTTATAAGCTTACGTTCATATCGTTCATTACATGCATTACGTTTAATCACATGCCGTAACAACATGGGAAATGTACTTTTATCAAAGTTAAGTTTACTAAAATTTCACTACAGAATATGTTTAATCTGAACCGAAACATTCTGTATACAATTCCCGCACAGTTTCTCCAAATCCATCGTCTGTCAGTCACCTACCAGCGTATTGTTCCTCAATTACCTCCATGATAATCAAGGTTACTATAAGTATTAGGAAGTTTACATCGTAACTTAGCATGCGATCATTAACGGTGACGAGAACACATTCATCCATTAAGCTATTGCCGCAATCAGTATCTTAGGTCCATGTTTCGTCTAGATTCTACGCAGAGATATCGAACCGCAGGAAATTGCGGATTGCTCCACGTTGACGTCATCAGCACTCGTGTTAAGGAAAAAAAATATTTTAGTTTCGCTGAACAACCACGTGGCTTCGGCCGCTTGATCAACGTGTTGAGCGTAAATCGATCGATCGATGTTTCGTTTTCAAGTCCAGTAACCGCGAACTGTTGGTAGAAAGGAAGGAACGAACGCAAAGCAAACGGATCACGGGTAAAACCGTAGCCGTCCGATACTGGACCAGATCGAGGTAAACAAAAGACCAGTAGGAATGACGAGGGGATGTTACTAACCCTTTATTTGACGAAGTCGTTGTTCAAGTTGCGATAACGAGCCTCGTAGCGGTATATGTGTTATCGTTGCGCCTTTAAGCTTCCACACGTGTGTATCAGCATATACCTTGAACGCGCGCTAGACTGTTCGTTATATTAATCAGTGCAAGTTCAACGCTGCACTCGTGTAGCTCTATCACCAGTGGATTGTTTAACCATGTTGTTTAGCTTGTTGATGCTGTTTATCGGCTTGTGTTTTGGTCCAGCCTGTTCTTCTCTTCGTTCATCATCCTCAAATGCATCGCTCGATGTATATCTACACTCGATGTATATCAGGCATTACACGTACACAGCAGAGTAATACGTTTAATCCCGATATGCTACCTCATTATAATTCTATGGTTGACCAATAACGATACTCCGTTAAATGACCAACGATTTCATGGTTCCAAGCGTCTCTCCGCGCGACACACTATCGCGTCACGTTTACCAACACACTCGCCACTCGTCCAGCGCTGGGATTAGTCTTCCGGCCATTGCCATTCTACGTCCTACTGTGTTCATCATTGTCCATGGGATTATATAATAATCGTGATTTCCTAATTTACTGTCTTTTATGCAACCCGGTTACCTGTTAAGTAGAGCGGTTGTAGAGGTACAGGTTCGTCGTACGAGATTGAGAATAAGTGGAGTATTAGGTGAGCTGCACCCGAGGGCAATTTGCTGTCGTTCCTTTCAAATTTGACTTAGAATTCTATTAAATTCTCCTTCCTTTTGATCGTGCTCGATTCTCGTGCTTTCATGGGTGGGTTACGAGAGACTAGCTGGGAATGGCAGCTATGAAATCGGAGATGCCTAATTTGCAATTTAAATCTAGAATCCACAGGAAGATGTTCCTTGTAATTAGAAATCCTTTTTGTACAGGTGATTAACAAGATTAGTCATATATTACGTGTAATGAGATCTTTGGAAATAACGCAAAGAAGAATGAAAGTGCGTAGAAGTTTCGATAACACTAATAATCGTTATTTCGTATACTTCGGCGCTCACGTGCGATGAGAGCAGAAACTTAATATATGATATTTGTTTCATTTATTTCATTTGTTTGTGTATCATGCATTTATCATTTGCATACATCATCCATACAACATTATATCATTTATCATCTGATTTTTTGTTATTTATAACAGTTGTAGTAATATTTATGGAAATATATATATATATATATATATATATATATATATATATATATATATATATATATATATATATATATATATATATATATATATATATATATATATATATATATATATATATATATATATATATATATATATATATATATATATATATATATATATATATATATATATATATATATATATATATATATATATATATATATATATATATATATATATATATATATATATATATATATATATATATATATATATATATATATATATATATATATATATATATATATATATATATATATATATATATATATATATATATATATATATATATATATATATATATATATATATATATATATATATATATATATATATATATATATATATATATATATATATATATATATATATATATATATATATATATATATATATATATATATATATATATATATATATATATATATATATATATATATATATATATATATATATATATATATATATATAATCGAATAAGAAGAATATTGCTTTATTGAAATACATACATGAAATACAACCTTAAATGTAATCATGTAAAGAACATGACCTGAAATAACCTTAAATCTATTCAGAAAATGTCAAACATTTAAATTATCCGGTGTCGAATTAGGTAAGAGATAAAAGCAAACACGAAACGTCAAAGCTTAATAAAAACAAGAACCTATCTGATAAAAGAATGTGATTAATTTATTCGGTATTACGAGGGCTCGTATCGTATCGCTTTCAACGTCACGGTTACAAAGCGGTATCATTAAACGTTCAGGTCGCTTCAATCTTTATCTACGGACGAAGAGCGGAACGATTTTGGTTGGGTTCATTTGTTGAATTTTTACGGGGGTCGTCGCAGTCGCCTTGAGCGGCAACTTTCGTTGCTGGTTGAACGGAAGCTCGTATGCATATGAACTATCCTTATCTCTATCTGGGTACCGCTTATTCGACAGGAACTCGTTTTCTCGATAAATGCTGCACGGCCTCAGAACAAGAATTCCACTGTGTTCGTGTAATCCTTTTCATAAATAACGCAATGACTGATCCTTTCGCGATAAATTGTAACGTTCATGTACGTCGTAAACGTACGATGGTTTCGTGCTTTTAATTATAAAGTGTACATTATATAGTATTTTATATTATAAAACTGTTAGGTTTGCAAGTAGGTTTTTATTGAAAAGTATAAAACAATGAAAACTATACTTACAAATAAGCAATTTTGATCCAAATATGACCTTTATTTGTTATGGCCATTTTCTGAAATCCAATTGCTTTTCAACTCTTCGTAGATTCGCTCAATACTGCGTCGTTTCTTAATTACATCGTGTCATTCTGCCTCAAATTAATTACTTTTTGCCATGTCAATGTCAGAGATCTTTCGGCAAAATGAAATATGACGTAATTTCCGTGAAATTGGGGAAGGTTTAAGTTATCACTTTACCAGTTTTACTCGAAACTATGTTTAAACTAACTTTTCACTTTTGTGCAAACATTCTTATTTTATTTTGCACATTTTCTTTCAATTCGTGGGAAGCGGACCTTAATTAAGAAATCAAATAGAGTCGGTAAATATTTTACAGGGATTAAAACGTGTACAAGAGTTCAATGAGTTCTCTCTTTTTCTTTAGGAACATGAACGGGAAGTGGTTGTTGTGTCTCTATATCGGGAGAACGTGGAGTACTTCCGGTTCGATTAAGACTAGGAAGGTAGGTACGATCTTTATAGTGCTAGATTAATTGAAATCGAACGAGCCGGTCTTATGCTTGCAAATGGAATTAAATCACCTAAGTGTATCGGGATGAAATGTTGTGATATGCGTCACTGTGATAGTCGATTTCGTTCCATTTTCACACCGCCGTGAAATTAATGTGAATATAGAACGCGAAAAACGTCCGTACATAACTGATCAAGGAAGAGGTGTTTTTATTTTCTTTAAACCACATATATATTTTATTTCACGAAGATCAACTAAAAAGCAGAAAGACATACAACATCTGAGCGAGTGAAATTATTTATAAACTTTCATCATTTACATTTTGATATGACATTTTGCAATTTAAAACGATTGAATTTATGAAAATTCCAAAAAATATCTCACTTTGTGTTCTTTCCACGTTATTTGACGACCGCCAAAGCCGATAAAAGTAAACTAAAAACCAGAAGGAAATACAAAGCTTTATAATAATTATTAAATAATAAAATTATTTATACATATCATACTTCACAGCTATGATATTTGGAATTTGAATTCCGTATCATTTTAATAAACGACTCAATACATGCAAATTTTAAAAATATCTTTCTTTGTGCTGTTTCCACGTTTCTCAACCGAGTCGACCAATTAAATTCGCGCCATCCTCGATTAAATTTATTAACAACGCCACTCGTAGTCGCTCTCCTGCACAGTTTGACGCGCGAAGCTCGTCGTACAAACTCGTATTTTTCATTCCCTTTCGACGTAACCTGAGGTATCATCGAATGGGCGTTTGTCATTGTAATCCGATCTGCACGTAGCGCCACAATCGATATCGCATCGTCACCGATATTATAAATATCAAAGCCCGTTGACACGATACGAAGCCCCTCTCCGAGATTCAGCCCTTTGAAGCTGAAACGTAACAGTTTGAAAAATTAAAGGCTCGTCTCTTACCTTCTCTCCGGTCGAATCGTTCGAATTATCGAACACCGAGAAGGATTATCGGCGAAAAAGGGGAAAAAAGACCTTGAAACTAGATTGGGAGCGAGGTTAAAAGTTCCACGGTAGATCGACGTTCGCTTTCGAGGGCAGTAAAGTACGGTAACGCACCGTCTCCCCTCTTACGTTTAACAAAATATACGCTCTACTTTTATGCACGACCTGCGCGAAGTTCTCGTCCGACGACCCTATTTCCTCGCCGGCCCTTTTATTCTTCTCCCTCACGGTCGTTCTACGGTTTTCGGTCGCGTTTCTTTTGTCCCAGCCCGCAGTTCTACGGGGGAGTCTTTGTCACCGACGGGAACGATGTCGCTCATACGTCCTCGTTCTCCTATGTGTTATCGGCTCCGCGCGTAACATGCACCATATAACCCCGACCTGTGTTCCTAATTTTACTACTGGTGTCAGGTAATTAGAGCAACGTCCGTGTTCGAACGTGATTTAAATGGAAACTGTCAGACTAAACGGGGATAAAGTTCGGTGCAGTCTCGATTAAAGAATCGTTCCACATGTTCCTGGATATTATACGCGTGCTTGTCCACTATATAGATGTCCTCTTGCATCTTGTTGGTTCCGCGTCGCGCACCGATTAAGCGGAATAAAGGTCGTTGAACATTCTTGAAATAGGGATGCTTTTTTTCCGAGAGCATAAATTCCAAGGTAGCTGTACTCTTTTTTACTCGGTGAGATATCGCTGATTTTTTTTGGAGTTGGTTTTCGTAAATTTTGTTATTTTTTGGTTCATCGCCCCCAATTAATGGATTATACGGTTTATGGTTGTTTTAAGCAAACGGTTCGTCATGGAAATTAGTATTCAAATCCGCGGATCTCTTTTCGTGTTTCCAACGGCGGGTTAGTTGGTAGAGTGCTGAACGAATGGCATATACCTTTCCCATACTAGCCGGAGTGGTGTTATTTATTTCAGCACGGCGTGCGTATAGTGTAATGCACTGGTGAAAAACTGTGTAAGTTTTTGCGCTAGAACACAAATAACAATGAAAATGGATGTGATATATCATTTATCAAATGGGCGTATCTTTCGATATACGATATACGAATAAAATTGTATAGGCACTTTGTTGTTTACATCAAAAGTACGGAAAATAGTACAAATATATTTGTTCATTTAATATAAATATTGTAATTAATCGCAGCATCGTCACCGAGTTCTGATCAGAATAAATGCATCAATTATTACCGCAAACATTGCTTCTTCACGTTCCTTTCTTCGTTTTCTTAGAACAGCTTCTTTCTGTTCTTTCCTTATCGTAATCCCACGCTGTTTGTATCTCTATTTATTTTTAACGCACTCCATTTATTTTGAATATTCCAAATGTATTACCATATTGCTGTTTACTACATTTTTACCATAACTCGCGACACACGTAGAAAATTAAATTTCCTGACAATTAGTTACTGACAATTTCGGATTTTTTATGTAAATTCAAACTTTTGAGGATATAACTTAAAAAGTAAATCGTCGGTAGAAAATTGTTTTACTTACCGAATATTATAGAAAGCATTATAATGTGCTCATAATATATGTATATAACCCTCTCACTCTCTCTCTCATATATATAGGGTGGTTGGTAAATGGTGGTACAAGCGGAAAGGGGGTGATTCTACGCGAAAAAAGAAGTCGAAAATATAGAATAAAAATTTTTCGTTTCAGGCTTTGTTTTCGAGAAAATCGACTTTGAATTTTCGCTCGGTACGCGTGCTCCTTATCACGTCTCGTTATAATGGATCGTTGTCTCGACGGAAAAATTAAAAAAAAAAAATTTTTTTTAAATTTTTATTCTATATTTTCGACTTCTTTTTTCGCGTATAATCACCCCCTTTCCGCTTGTACCCTGTATACATATTAATCTTCAAGCAGTGTGATAAAATGTTGGAGGATTCAAACTAATAGTTTGGAAAATAATTATTTCTATATCTTCTAGATTTTTCACGTTATCAATTAATATATCGATATTCTCTGCAAGAGTTTGATTGTTAATGCAACGTGTGTCCCACAATATTGGCATTTCTCTGTTAGGTAAAATCGTTCATCCCATGACCGTGGCTACGTTTGGCGATCAGTTGTGTCACCTCGAGCCCAAGCCCACCGTCACAAATCTCGGGCAAACATAATAGGATTGAATCATAACAACTATTTCTAAGTTTTATCATTTAAGTGCTGCTATAATAAATAGTTTACACTATAGTATTGGGGATCTTCCAAAAAATCCCGTCATCTCCGACATATATATTCCTATCTGCAAGCAGTCATCACTTTGGATAGATACACCACTAGCCCGTGCCTTTATCTTAAGTACCACTGATACGAATTAACAATTGCTACACGAAAAGGGAACTAAGGTAACGATCTACAAGAAGGAAAGGCGAGATTGCGCCAAACAGTCAGCAACTCAGACAGAACCAGACAGATACAGAGGAGACGTTGCTCGAAATTGCAGCGAATTCGTGGCAAGGAAAAGGCATACCTTTTGGAAGCGGGGATAGGTTGAAAAAAAACAAGGGAGGCGAGCAAAGAAGTCCATCGGAATCGATACTGGCACTATCAACCGCTTCAAACGACTCGAATTCTTGCCGGTTGCGAGCGGTCCACAGGCAACGGCAGCCTTTTAGAAAGGCGAGTCATAGAGAACGTTGGGACGAGATGCGCGTCGTTTCTTTCAGCGTGCGCGGAATCCGATAAGACGTCTTGAAGAATCCGGCTACATAGAGCGTGTACACGGAGCCATCGTTGGAGAACCCGTCCTTTTCCGCGAAAAGAGAAAAACGTCGAAATCGGGACGGTTTTGGTGGAAATTTCCAGTGGAAAGACATTCAACCATACTATCACTTCGTACGCGTATATACCGACACTTACCCGATTTATACATCACGAGGTGCACATATACTTCCGTTCATAAGTAAGCCGCTGATCTCATACGAAACGTGACATTTAATCTAATGTATCAAGGAATTGATCGATTACAACTTTATATTCATGCAAAGTTCCGATCCAATATGTAAAAAACAAAAAGCGCTGAGGCTATTTGGAAGAATTACAGTGATATAGCAAATTATAACAATAACGCGTTGACATATACAGTTTACAAGATGCTGTTGAGAGAATTGCAGACGAATTAGATAGAAAGTTTCTCCAGAAGACTGCGTAAAATCTGAATCCGTATTTTTAAATAACTTGTAGCGAAAAATTAAGCAAAACAATAATCAAGAGAAACGATAGGTATTTGTAAACAAGAAGAAAGTTAATTCTGTTATATCAAATTAACGAGATTGTTATTATAATATTGAATATATGTATCTTATATAATCTAACATTTCAAATGAAATAATAATTCTTAGAGTTTTCTTAATGATAACTTTCTAATGATTTTTTGAGGTTACTTAAATTTTCTAAAGTTTTTGCAAATGTTTTGATACTTGTGAACGGAAGTATACATATAGACATAAAAGGAAAAGGAGTTAGAACGAGCGGCTAAAAAAAGGAGAGAAAAAGAAGAAGAAAGAGCACAGTGGTGCCAGTCGGTGGATTCACCTACAGAAACTGGTTGCACGAGTGTAAGTATATTAAACCTACTGCTATCTCGTTATCTACACGTACTCGCCGGCTTTTGAGGATCTTTTAAAGTCAACATTCTTCTCTTTGGAAGTCCACTCTCAACTTCGGACGTTGTTGTCCCGATGAAAATGTTTCTTTTCGACGGTAACCGTTCCTAGAGGCCACCATCTTCGGTATTTTGACAAGGTACAGCGCTGTCCGACACGCGAGAAATTCTATTGCCTTTAGTAATTATTTCGAGTTACCTTTGATGGTAATTTTAATTTCCTTTAGTCTTTTGATTGTCCACCATAGAACAGGACATCTTCCTATTATTTGTTCCTCGAATTTTGTTCTGGTTCCTTTGAACGCATATTCTTTTTCGCGTGTAATTAGACGATTTAACTGAAGTTAAGTTTAGGCGGATCCTCATAATAGATTAGGTTTTATTCACAATTAGGCAGCCATTTTGTTCATACGTAGGCATATATAATTTGTTCTATTTGGTTGTATCAAATCATTTACAGTATCCATCGTTTTTCTGCAAAGAAAATTGTTTTTAGTTCTTGCCTAATATTATTATTATTGTATGAGTTTAGAGGAAATATGCGGTCTGTTTGGTTGCATCGGATTCACAGTAGCATTATTTTTTCTCAAAGAGGATCTTTTTACCTATCGTCCGATATAATGCATATTGAATTAAATAATGTCACATTGCTTATCGAAAGTTAATACACAAGTTTTAATTCAAACAAAATCTACGTTCAAGTGGAAATTCTTTCGCAAAATCCTAAAAGAAGAAGGCAGAGGAATCGAGTAGGTTGAGAATTGTCGCTCGACCTCGACTCAAATCACCGAGAACGCGGTATAATAATGTTTATGGTAATTATTTAGAAGTGCGGGCTCTTCGCCGATGTCAATGAGCTTGAAATATCTTGTCATCATTATCTCGAGGTCATCATTCTGAACAACTTTAACTTTTCTCCTTTATCGCGTAGCTTAGACTATATTACAGGAGTGTGGTCGCGGTCAGGCTACCGCCTGTATCACAATTCACGTCATGAATGAATATATTCATAAGGTAAGTTTAACAAAAATTTTTTGCGAATATTTTGGAAATTAAAACCGAGCGGCGGTAACATGCATAGGAAAAAGTTGTTCAGAATTCGGAACAGAAAATCGGAGAAAATTAAGTAGTCTTAAATGAAAATAACTCCAACACGCGATACATCGAGAAGTTGATTTTCGCGTGAGTAAAGGAGTTGCGCGCGGATTTCTGATCGCTTTACAAAGCATCAGAAACGCATTATAGAGTTCGCGGCATTGATTTGAACGGATAATTCGAACGGGTGCGTGAACGTGCTTTTGCATCGGGATACGAGTGTCTGCCTTTGATCTTAACAGTTCCACTGGAGATAATGCGTCGCCGTACGTGATTTTATTCTGTTTATTTCCAATGATGTTTTCTTTGCAATCTTGCAAATATAAGAATATACAAAATGTCACACAATAAAAATTTAAGGATTTATAACACTCGCTGAGAAGAATTAATATGGTGTGTAAGGTTAACCTTTCTGCAGTGAAATGTAATAACGTATTTGAAATTTTTATTTGAAATTTTCGAACGCACTATTCATATGTACGTATAAATTTTGATATTAATTTTGATATTGTCTGAAACATACTTTTTTCTCTATTATTTATTATGGCCTAGAAAATTAAGCTCACCGAGTAGTCTTACCAGATGTAAATTATATTGTAATGCTAAATATTTCATATGCTGTATACGAAATTACGTTTTATGCTAAAATATCCTTGTATCGAGAAATGTCTAGAACCTTTCCTAATTAAGCATTTTTTTATTTTTCTTCACGACTATCACGAACCTTTCAAGTCTTTGACTTTTCTTTGTAGCACTCCAAATAATAAAGTGGCAGTCGATAACTCGAAGTAGATTGTATATTTCAATTTTGTATAACATCATTTTTGATTTCATAGCGAAAATGTGGAAATTACATCTGTAATTAAAATTTATTTATACATTCTTTCGAAAATGTGTTGCGATGTTGCAAATATTTTTCTTTCATTATGCTTCGATTATGCATCATGCAAAGTATTCCTTTGCATAACGATGAAGATGCCCGAAGAAATTACATATATCGTCTCTCGTACGATCCTTTGATCATACGATAAAAATATCTTCGTTCTAGCAGAGAGAGTTCTAAAGTCGTTTGTTACATACGAAATTCCTGGCTCTTCTAATTGCCTTCAAATTTAAGCTAGTTGAAGATAAAATCTCTGATAATCCTGGCTCGTAATTTAATCATAAATCAACGCATATATTTCTTCTTCTAAAGAATTAATAAGAGGCGTATAACATCTTCATTTATTTAAACCGGATCTCATATATCTGACAATGTTTCAATCTGAAACATTGATCTGATATTTCGTTCGATCTGATATTTTTTAAGTGCCTCCACTGTTTTGTAATTAATATCTATTAATCTATTAAGCATCTTAAAACGTATACAAATTATCCATTGTTTCTCTTAATGAGCTTCGAAAATTATTATACAATTAGATTGATCTATACACCTAGAAGAAGTTATTAATTATCCAATGAATAAATTCGGGAAATTCTCCGACCGAGACATTGAATTCTTACGTAGTTGTTATCTTTACGACGTGTAGCAATGGAATTGACGATTCGAGATCCAATCGAACGTCGTCGATCTTCCTTTCCAATTACCCGAGAAAATTAAACGGATGGTTTGTGTCTTTAACGATCTCGTTCCTTTTTACATTTTTTACTACAAACGACCATACTGAAGCACTAAGTAACGCTAATAAGCCAATTACAAAGTGCTGCGACGTATCTGATTGTAAAAGATAACTTGAAACGAGGATTTCTTTCAAATTTAACGGGAAATTTACCAGAAATGTCAAGTCCGCTTTGTAGACACTTCCTTTTTCTTCGTAACGTCCCAAAGTTCAAAAGCTTCCAACATGTTCGCTAACAACGCGAAGCAAGGCACAAAACTTCATTTCGAAAGTATACAAGTTCCTCGATAATTCCGCTGTCGCAAGAACTTCAAACGATACCCAACGGAATGTAGTTCAAAAGTGGCGTAGTATTGCTTCGGAATACCGTGATTCAGTTGCACGGCAAACAGCCCGCGATACAAAGGAACGACAAAATATCGCAATAAGTAAATGCTATTGCATTGTCAAAACGTAAAAGCTTGCCTTTTTTGAACGGAAAAAACACGATAAGTCTATACTTGTTGATTTTTGTATTGCTCGGTGTAGTAGATAGCTTGTAAGTGGGTGGCAGTTCATATCTCCGACATATATATTTTTTATTATTATTATTATTATTAATTCCTCGATCAATTGAAAACAGCTAAATTAATATGGAATTAGTTGACGACGTATTGAATTTAAAAACTAATTTTTTCATAAAGAACAGCAGGTGTAGCTTATCATATCTCTCCTCTGTAATTCTATAATTTCTTCTGTTCGATAACAATGGAAATACTGCAACGTTGTCTTAATTAATTCTGCCTCTTCTGAAGTTGGGGTAAACTTCGATAGGTCTGTGATAGTCTGACATGTTCTGAAACTGAGTCAAGGATGTAACGATAACCATCATACAAATGTGTAAAAGTCTTGTAAATGTTGTATGTCAATCGTGTTGTTCGAAATTGAAGAAATTTACTCCTGGTAGAAATTTACCTTCCAGTGCGAACTTCTTGTTATAATTACATATTTCTACATACTTCAAAAACTCGTGTCTTCAATTTGTTTTGTCATTTTCTTAATAAGTCTGCGCTGTCAGGCTTAATCTTAATCTAGTCATATTAAAAATACTACAATATAATCGTTTTCATAAACCGTATGTATATAGAGGAGCCTCTGCGACATAAATATCATGAAAGGGACGTATGTAGTAGAAAACGCGGGATACAAAATTTCACTTTTATCTGTACGGCTATGATAACTTTCTCGACCACGCCAATATCATTTTCTCCTTCGCCAATATGAATATAACCACTCGTAGCCTGGATCGTTGCGATTCACATCGTGGATCGTCCGTTTTTGCAAATGTTTTCTGCGGTACGTGTACTCGACGCGCATCTGCTGCACGTTTCTGACTTCCATCGAAAGTTGGCTTCTTTTTCTCTTTTCTACATTTTTTTTTTTTTTTTTTTTT
>NT_176502.1:623316-625576 GCF_000188095.3 Bombus impatiens
TACATTTTTTTTTTTTTTTTTTATTACCGACAGTATGAAACGATGGGACAATGGTATTTAACGTCGCGTAGAAAAGTGTTTACGATTACGACGCAGCACGCGCTTTTACGACGCGTTAACGTCGAAGATGGGTGCTCGACTTTCGCGTCGCGTCCTGTTTTCATGCTCATCCACGATTCTCATTAATACTCGAATCGATAACTTCTTCTATTTCGCGACGACGTTCGGCGAGAGCCAATTTTTTTGTCCCTGGACCGTTCCATGCCACTTTCGAGCCGTTCAAGCGTTTTCCAACGTTGAAATCGAGCGCGAACGTAGCGGGAGTTCGATGCGCCGTTATACTGGAAATGTGTGCACGCGGACTCGTTAAAAATGGGTTGTTCGAAAAAAGTTGCGCAACCGTTCCTACGATTTTCCGAGTTATCACCCAGTTTCCACGGGTAACACCGCTATTGCTTTCTGTCTATGGAATTATACCGGCTAGATGGATGGCAATTTCCTACCAACTTAAAAAATATACATTTTCTTCCAGTTTGTATTAATAGATTGGGAATGAACGATAATACATCTATCGCTAGATATTGGCGATATAAATGTTTAATATTCTGTTAAATATTACTTATTCTTATTATAATATTACTTGTCTCCCAATGAAGCAGTTTTTTTTATCAGCCTTTAGATCTTTCATTTTCACAGATATGACATATGTAACACAAACGATGAAAATATGGATATTGTAAGGATGATTACGATGTATAAAATTTCACAGGATAGTAGTACGGTTACGAATGATAAGAGAATTTTATGCAAAATGATCAGGTATTACTTTATATGACTTTATTCGATATAATATATACGTATAATATTAATACATTTGAATTTGGAATTTAAACGGTAGAATGTAAAAGTAGTAAAGCTGTTTATATGAAATTTAAAGTTGTTTCTTCGCTTTTGATTACTTTTAAATCATATGGATTTAAAACATATAATCTATAAAAGGAATTCTCGTTTGATTAAATACGAAGATATAGGTGGTTTAGGTTACATCGAAAAGTTGCGAAAACCAGGTAGTCGTATCGGTTTGGGAACGAAAATTTTTCTCGTCATGTCGCTCCGCAACTCAAAGTCGTTCCAATCATCGAAACTCTATATTCTGTTAGCTGACATCAAGGGAAGCATGTTGGCTGCAGTTGCCATATAAATTTTCGAAAAAGGTTCAGCGAAACGAACCGGCCATATCGGACCAACCGACAAGCAAAACTTTTTTTCTATGTAACTTGGTTGTAGCTTTAACCTACTGTCCATAGTTCAACAAACGAAACTAAATTTTTTCATGAATTCTTTTTGTCCGAAGCGTAGAAAATATGTATAATAATATCGTTAACTTTCGAGTAAATAAATTAATGTAACTTTATTGTCATCTCAATCTAGAATTTATAGCTTAATAAACGAAATTATTCGCTTTTCAAGAATCTCTTTCACCAAAAAAAAATGAAGGGCAAATATAATATTATTACCTTTCGTAAATTCGTTAATATAACTTGATTTTAGTATTAATTTATGGCCCATACCCCAACAAACATGGGTCTTTTTGAGAACTTTTGCTCAAAAAGAACAAATGGAGGAAAGAAAAGTATATAATATTATTGACTTTTATCTAAATAAATCTATTTTCCATCTCCAAATCACTTATTCAGTTCTTCGTAATTTATTATAAATTATTTTATTACACTTCGCGACGATATCGATAACTTTTACGCAAATTTTTTCGAGTCATATGAGAAATAATATGTAGATGTGATGTTTACGTATAATTGTGTACGAAAATTTGTGGAGATGGAATTAAAAAGTTTAGGACGCGGGTGTGTTAGACAATAAACAATCTCTGTATGTTTCTCTTAGCGATCCTACAAATTTGCTAATTACGAAGCTGTACGATACGTACGACGTATTGATTTAAATTACAAAATACAATTAACATAACACGCTTGCGAGTTCGAGCTGCATTTTCGAAATAGATAGAACTTTTTAATGGCAGTACAAATATATGTTTTAACGTGTTATGCTCTTTTGTGATGAAAGTAATAATCTTTAATCGATAATACTTATTATAAATCAATATACTTATTATATGATATATGCACAATCATGTGCAATTTCTAATTAACAATTTTTAATCTTTTTTTTTGTACGTGGAGAAATCCTCATGGACGCTCCGCTGTTGCTAATAATCGCGTAACAGCAGAGTAGTGTCGGACTC
>NT_176503.1:0-2059 GCF_000188095.3 Bombus impatiens
ACCTTGGCTCAAAATTTCACGACCAATCATGATATCGTATTTTAAGTTATCAGCAAGGCATGAAAAGTTATCTCCAATGTAAAACCGTTAATACATACAGTGGACAAGATCTGAGATGAGTACTGTTAACACAAGTATTCCCTATGCCTCGCATTACTACTACATCAGTCGTTCGTTTGCCAGAAAATTTCGAGGCTACAGATTCTTTGATTAATGAGCATTCGGCTCCGGAATCGAAATAAAATGGGAACGACTCACCCAGATGACTTATTTTACCAGCAGGTAGAGACTCCATCACGCAGGAGTCGACACGACGTTCGTTCTTGAAACCGGGTTTTCTATTCTGCAGTAGCGGACAATCAGGTGCGATATGGCCCTCCGCGCGACACTTGAAGCAAACCACCTTGGACGGTGTGGCTGGGCGGTTTCTTTCCTGGTGTCGTGTATCCTTCCGCTGTTCGCCTCTTGCGGCACTCCGTTATTTTGTGTCCGTGAGTACCACAATAATGGCACTTCACCCGGTGATCCGATAACTTGCGTCGTTTGGCTTCAGGTTCCTCCGATGAATTTCCTAACGAAGATGTCGGCTGATCGTTGTAAGGAAGAACTCTCATTTCATCATAAAATTGGTCCTCCGTCTTGATATTATTTGCGAGCGTTAGTCGTCGAAAGCATTGATCTTGTGAGCTTAGCATAAAAAGGCCTAAGGCATTGATTACTTCGGGCATCGTTAGATCTTGCAACTTCATCTGCAACATGGAACGGAGGCGACTACCGTAAGCTCCTGGGGTTTCAGTCTCCGACGGTCGTTCTCTGGATATCCTTATTAACGCCGAGGCGGCTGTCTCTCTGCCACCAAAACGCGAAAGGAATTGTTCCTTAAACGTTGGCCAGGAAAAATTGTTCCTTAAACGTTGGTCAGGAAAACTTTCCACCGCGCACTATTTGTGAAAGCCAATGACCCAAAGCAGCAGACCCCTTTAGGGCGCGATTTAGAGCAGAAAGTAACGCACTATCTTGTATCGGATAGTCTTTCAAAATCACATCTGTATATGAGCACCACGCGGATGGATCAGCGCCTACAGGGCCAAAACGTGGTAACGTTACATTATCAGGTTCCGTATTCGGTCTTTGCTCCCTCGGCTGAGATATTCGGTCCATGATTTTCATGAGTTGTTCCAAGGTGACACATGGGCTTGATCCCACTTCTGATGTCGGGTTATCATTAGAATTTAAGGCGCGTAACGATTCTTCGTTTGAATTAGCCATTGTTTTACGAAACAGAGATTATATTTACGCGAATATACAAGATTTTACAAAATATTATGAATAATGAATTTAATGAATGATAAGATTAACAAACGATAAGTTTAACTAATGATTAGATTAAAGAATAATAAGTTTAACGAATAATAAGAGGAACGAATAATATGTCTTACGAATAATAAATTTAACGAATAATGAGATTAACGATTGATGGGTTTTAAGAATAATGAATTTAATTAACGCTATTAACAATGTTCCGCGGTTCAAACGAATCCACGATCAACGGGATAACTCTTTACTATGCATAGAATAATTTTAAACACAAAAATACGATTGCTGAGACACTCGGCAGACTAAATTGCTCGTTGTATCACTTTCCAAGGCGATCACACGAATGAACATCTGATGAAAATCTTTTTCGCTATACGACTGCATTTGTTTGTTATATGCTCGCTGGAGGCATCGAGAAGGTTCCAATCGTTGTTGCTAGGCAGTTTCTGTCAAAAGTTTGTTGTATACACTTTGGAAGCATCGAGAAAGATCCAAACGCCGTTGCTAGGTAGGTTCTGTCGGCAGATTGATTCCTAATACAACGTGTGTCCCATTATATCGACATCTCTAAAGTACAATTCTATGTGATTTCTAGGGAGAACAATACAACCGATCCACACCTTCGTCAGGCAAAACGTTTATCCCGTGACCGTGGCTACGTGCGGCGACCAGTTGTCACCTCGAACCCACTTTCGCTTTCACAAATATCAAACAATTACAAATGACAATTGCTTAATTACAG
>NT_176503.1:2621-40740 GCF_000188095.3 Bombus impatiens
CGAATAATAAATTTAACGAATAATGAGATTAACGATTGATAGGTTTTACAAATAATGAATTTAATTTACGCTATTAACAATATTCCGGGGTTCAAGCGAATCCACGGTCAACGGGATAACTCTTTACTATGCGTAGAATAATTTTAAACACAAAAAAATACGATTGCTGAGACACTCGGTAAATTGCTCGATGTATCACTTTCCAAGGCGATCACACGAATGAATACCTGATGAAAATCTTTTTCGCTATACGACTGCATTTGTTTGTTATATGCTCGTTGGAGGCATCGAGAAGGTTCCAATCGTCGTTGCTAGGCAGTTTCTGTCAAAAGTTTGTTGTATACTCTTTGGAAACATCGAAAAAGATCCAAACGCCGTTACTAGGCAGTTTCTGTCTGGAGATTGATTCTTAATACAACGTGTGTCCCATTATATCGACATCTCTAAAGTACAATTCTATGTGATTTCTAGGGAGAACGATACAACCGATCCACACCTTCGTCAGGCAAAACGTTTATCCCATGACCGTGGCTACGTTCGGCGACCAGTTGTCACCTCGAACCCACTTTCGCTTTCACAAATATCAAACAATTACAAATGACTATTGCTTAATTACAGTTATGATAAAATCTAGGCTAAAGCATTAGAAGGCTTCCTCAAAATTGCAAAGGGAAGGCTCCGGTTTTCCTTTCATCTCCGACATATATATATATATTTTTCTTCATTATAACTATTTTTAAAATTCATGATTCCTGGTATTCTTAAACTTTAAAGTCGACGATTAGATTTTACAAAACCTTTAAGTAGAGAATCACATTCTTTACAGATTTTTAAAGAATTCTATCCGAACTCCCAGGCTGTGCCAATATTTTTGTTTAGCAATGTATATGAAACAAAAGTCAGCAAAGGAATACTATATGACGAGTGATGTGGTCAGTTCAATCAGTTTATGTTTTCATGATCGGGAAAAATTAAAAGGGAAGCGCTTAACTCATTGGCAGAAATCATTTGGTTAATCCAAATAGTCTATCCAGGATCGGGGGTATTAAGCTAGTGCTATTACTCATTGCCAGAAAGGGGAAGAGAGAGGGAGGTAATCTCAGATTTCGTTAATTTAGGGTGAATAATTTCGTCCAAAATGCCAAAAGGAGTACTTGATAGCGCTTAGCAAAGATCTACATCATCATACACTACTGTACACAATTAAAGGATCACTAAATTTCTACCAAAAAATTGGTGATTTTTAAACTGCTGTAATTTGGTAAAAAAAATCTTACAATAGTCTACCATGGGATTATTTACAGCCCCTACGTTTACATTTCTGAATTGAATTTTTTCAAAGATCCTTTTATGTCGTAGAACCGAATGGGAAACTGATGATGTATTTCTTTTTCTTCTCGTTTTCCTTTTTTTATTTTTTGAAATTGGTGAGAATTGTGTATCTTTGAGGCCGAAATAATGTTATAGGAACACTAAATTTATACTGAGGATTAATATTAAAACAATGATATACTTATTTCATGGACGATTCCTTATATATTCATCGATACACACTCGCACGCGTCTCAGCACTTTCTTCTACACCCGACTGTAAACCGACCCTTCGACGGACCTTAACCGACTGAAGAGTTTACATTCATCTGTTTTCGAGACGCTTCGGACACACATACTTCGACACACTGATATTCACATACAAGTATCTCTACTACGCATTTAACCCAATCCAGCACAGAAAATTATACATATCTCAACACACCTCTTTAATTTTTTGTACTGCATATTCATTTCCTTTTATAAGTCAATCAAACTATTCTTAAAAATAATCTAAAATTGTCAAATTTGTTCCTCCCTAGAGCCTTCGTTAAAATATCATTATTTTCTGAATCTATTTTTATAATTTCAATCTCTTTATTTTCGTAACTTTCGTTCACAAAATGGAAGTGAACTTCAATGTACTTAGAATTTTTTGTTAAGTTTCCAAATTTTGATATCGCAATCGCTCCAAAATTATCTTCGTAAATTTTTATTGGTGTCTCGATCGTTATTTTAAAATCTTTCAACAATTTTCTTACAAATTTAATTTCGCTCACAGCTTCCGATAAAGCTACATACTCGGCGGCTATTGATGATTTTGTCACGCTACTTTGCTTTCTCGATTTCCAGTAAATTGCGTTTCCGAAAAATCTTATGATAAATCCCGTAGTGGATTTTCTATCTACTTTATCTCCAGCCCAATCAGCATCAACAAAACAATCAATAACTTCAGCATTAAAATTTCTTTTATAAGTTAATTCTAATTTCCTAGTTAAATATAAGTATTTCAAAATTCTCAATGCATATTTATAGTGTGTCTCGTTGTAACTGTTTTGAAATCGACTTAAATAATTTACACTATAGCTAACGTCTAATCTTGTTCCAGAACTAATATATAATATAAAGCTCCTATGAGATTTCTATATCTTATATTGTCTGAAGCTGATTGTGCGGGTTCTAAACTTAAGTTTTGTTCCTTTGGTGCAAAATATAGTTTACTATTTTCTATATTATATTGCCTTGCTAATGACTCTATATAACTCTATATAACTCTGATCCAATTTCATCTCACACTTCCTATTATCGTACTCAATGTTTATTCCTAAGTAAGTCTTTACTTCACATAAGTCCTTCATCGCAAATTGGTTTGACAATTTGTTTTAATCTCATCGATTTTTATTTTGTTTTTTCCACATATTAATAAGTCGTCTACGAATAGAATTAAATATATAACATCATCGCTCTTATACTTCATATACAGACAATAATCACTCTTACTTCTTTGAAGTCCTAATTTTTTCATATACCCGTCGAAACATTCATACCAAGCTCTTGATAGTTCCGTTTAGGAATGCTGTTTCTACATCCCTTTGCATATTTCCATGAAAGGCTGCCATCTCCACTTAAAGCTTCTTCATAGGTTTGAGGACTGTCTGCGCTAACTACATTCATATAAATGAAATATGAGCTCGCTTGGTCATATTTTTGAGGTTTCTTTCTTTCTCGTTCTGACCTTCTCAAATTATTTTCTGTGTTCTCAAGTTTACTTTATGTACTTATGATACTGTTCAAAATATTAAATTTACTGAAGATAGAAGCCACACTCAAAATGATATGGAAGATGTAGTAGAAGATTCACAAGAATTACCTAATAAAAATACAAAAACTATTTTACAGAATAAAAAGAATTCATTAGAAGGAGAAAAAGAAGTAGGGGAAAAGAAGAAAATGTACAGACAGGAATTATTTCAAAAAATATATCAGATGATAAATGTGATTTGCTTTATGAAAAAAAAAAAAAAAATTATCCACAAACTACATTAGGAATTTATCTATTTTAGTGAGGAGAAAGAGAAAGAATAGAGGAGTTGATCAATAGACTGTGGATTTTGAAGCGTTTATGAAAATATTACAATTTTAATAAAATATTCAATGTAAAGTCTTTGTTATAATATTCAGATAGATAGATGAACACACACACACACACACACACACACACACACACACGCGCGCGTGCGCGCACGTGAAAAGAGTTCAATCTTTTGGAATACAAATTGAAGAACTAACAATAAAATTAGAAGGAATGACATAAGTCACAAATATGAAGTTGACCTGCTGGAACAAGAAAAAAAAGGGCCAAACTTAATTCATGTGTTAGTAATTCAATGGAGAAACGTGATAAGCTGAAGCTAAAGATGCAAAAGAGACAAAATGTAGTTCTTGAACCACAAGGACAAATAATCTGCCCTTCAATGTGAACTAGAC
This sequence comes from Bombus impatiens, assembly GCF_000188095.3. NCBI lineage: Eukaryota > Metazoa > Arthropoda > Insecta > Hymenoptera > Apidae > Bombus > Bombus impatiens. Next base: position 6,420 of record NT_176503.1, read on the forward strand.
GAACTAAAGGGTGAATATGAAAAAGTTGTTGAAAATGTTTCGAAAAAAGTGGTAGATTTTGGATATAAATATGAAGAAGAAATTAATAAATTGAAACTGGATTTTGGAAAAGAAGAAAAACGGTCCTTGTCAATGAAAATGAATTTGAAATATTGCGTAGGGTAGAAATTGAAGGTAAAGTAAAAGATATGAGCGAACAAAATAATTTTCTTAGAAAAGAACTCGAAAACGTTCAAAAACTTTCCAAAGATGTTAATAATCGTTTACTCGAGGCGAACCGAGAATTAGAAGATTCACATAAAAAACACACTCTTATTTGAAAATTGAAGAAAAAAAAAGAAAAAAAAGACATCAGGAAGAATTAGGTGATATAATAAAACTTCATGATGAAGAAAAATATAAACTGATACAGCATTGGTGTTCTGTAGAATGTCAAACTGCCATAAAGGGTTACATTGATGGAAAAGTGCAGTAAATATTTAAATAACAATCCATGACTTCTTAATTAATTGTAACAATCTTGATGTTTTACTATGGAACAACTAGATGAAGTGCACAGTGACATTAATAAAGTAGAATCATCGATAAAAGTAGATGTATCTTCTTTATTAATATCAGAATCAACGACTGATATTATAAAGAATGTGCATGATATTCCAGAAAATCAAAAAAATAAGTCACAGGACTGTACAGATAATACAATTCAAGATGTTTCAGTAGTAAATAAATGTGATGTAACAGATTTAAATAAAAAAACAAAATTTTTAAAGTAAGGAAAGTAGTGAGACAGAGAGCATAAAGAACGCTGCGATTAACGAAGTAGAACAAGAAATAATAAATAAAGACCCACAAATTGATGGTCAATGTAAAAAAAAAAAAAAAAAAGATGAGAAATTCCAAGAAGAGCAAGCAGAGAATACAACTGAGATTGGAGATCATTCAAGATATGCAGGCGACACATCTTTAGATAAAGAAACAAACAATGTTGAAATATTTAATACAAATGAGGGTGAACAAAACATTGAGAAACACAACGTTTGTACAGTGTTAAATATAGATACAGTTAGTGATACTAATGCTCAGTGTCAAGCATTAATTAAAACACTTGGTGAGACTTTTAATGATAAAGACCAAACATTGCATGTCACGGATACAGACACAGATTTGTCTAAACTGGTTGATAGTAGTTCAGAAGTAATGGTACTGACTGTAGAAACTATTAATGATATGAATGAAAGTACAAAAGAAAATATTGTTTTAACTATACATGAAAAGGATGCTGTTGTAAATTCCAATGAAGAAAAAAAAAATGTTTCTGCAGAACAAAAAGGAACGAAGAACACTGAAATTGCAAATGAAGAATTTAATTTGATATATTATGCACGAGAATGTGATGGACCAATTATAGAAGTAATTTCAACAGAAATTGTGGCTCAAGAAGTTTCTGAAAATTGTAGTCAGAAATACAATTATGACGTATTAAATCATACAAAGACAAGAAACGATTCTATAACTCCTATTACCTCAGGAGTAATTACTGATCTAGAAACTGCAGATGACATTGATATTAAAGAAAAGAATAACAAGAAACAACAAATGGAAATGGCAAGATTGATCTTTTGATAGTTCACATAAAATTAATCTAGAAAAGAAAATTATTCATAATAAAATTGTCGTACTTATACATCTTGCTAATACAGAAGGAAGGAATAAATCTATAAGTGAAGCAGATAAAGTGCGCATAACTAACAAAAGAAATGCAATTCAGGATATCTTTGATGATTAGGGTGTTGAAAATGCAGAAGATGATAGTCAGTCGGTATCCAAAGCTCCAGATACTGTGCAAATTGAATTGAAATGTTTACTAAATGACACAAAAACACGAACTATAGAGGAAAGCACAGTTGTACTGGTCGAAGAAGAAATTACATGCATGGAAAAAGAACCAGTTGTAGATGCTGAAAAGGCTTTAGAAGTTGCTAAACAAAACAAAGAAATGCAAGTATCAAAGGAACAACTGGATAACAATCAAACTATAAAGAAACAACAGGATAGTATAAAACCATTGCTCAAAGACCACTAACTCATTCTATATCACAGGCTGTTAGAAAGTCTACAAAAGATTCAACATGTGATACTGCGGCATTTCGTCAAACTTCACAAATTATCCCTATTAATCGTAGTCGAAATTTAACCAGCCAACAACCTTCACAGGTTGAAACAGCAAAAGCATATACTATGACGAAGAAGAACAAGTACAAGTCGAGCCAGTCAGAGTCCAATTCCATCGCTCCATACTGAGGAAACACTAAGATTTTGGAGGACCAAAATCAATCTAAAGAGGGGGGTATGTGACATCAATCACATCTCAACCTACATCAGTGATAATACATCGACCCCCGACCTTCGGACACTTTTCTACATCATAACCTACACCTACGACATTGACCGCCGATCTTCGGATACTTTTGGACATATCACCACCTTATCATCATAGCATACACCAAGGCTGTGACGCACCTTAGTCCACATCAGAGATAGGATATGGACCCCCGACCTTCGGACACTTTCCCATATCATAACCTACACCTAGCCCCTCAACATCCTAAAACCAAAACGTACATAAACCGAGACTTCACCCAGCTCGGGCAGTTCTTGTTCCTCTTCTAGTTGCTGTACTCATACAACCCCTATTCTCCGGTTCGGTGTTATTTTGTAAGCGTTGACTTTTACAATAAAGTTTTACAAAGGAAAATAAGTAGTTGGGTTACGACTCGGCCTTCTTACTACCACCCAAGTACCAACTTTACGTGACACGATCGTCGTGAAAGAGACGGGCCAAATCCTCGTTTTCTTTGGCCGAAACCTCGTGCGCCGCGACCCCTATACTGCTGCGGCTGATACGCACCTCCTTGCCGTTGCGCTCCTCCGTTGTTTCCGCCATTGTTTCCACCTCTGCACGTGTTTGTGCAATTTCTTGCCATGTGGCTGTACTTTCCACAGCCATAGCACTTTATGTCCTTTTTTTAACTATGAATGCATTTGATCTTGTCCTATCACTTTCCTTCTTGCTACACGTTTCCCACATTGTGATTTTATTTTTTAGGAATTCACATGTTTGATCACTTTCTTTCACTGAGTCGATTAAGTCCCCAATATAGCTCAATGACTCTGGTAGTGCTTTCAGCATGTAGTCAAGTTTTTCACGTTCACTTACGTTTGCACCAGCACTCTTTAATTCATTTATTGTTTTTTCAAATTCCGTGAAAAATGAATTTGATTCTTCAAAGTCGTTCAGTCTCATCATGTCTAGTCTGCTTATTATACAAGTTTGCAATGCTGTTGATTTCTTCATATACATCTCATAAAATTTCTGCATTATTTTTAAAGCAGTGTCCTGATCACCAACAAATTCTAATTGCTCATTAGTTATACTGCTATAGATGTAGTTCATCGCCCATTGATTCTTTTCATCCCACTTATCTTGCTCTTCCTTGTCCATTTTCTCTCGTGTAGCCGGTTCATAACATTTTTTACACTTTAAATACATTAATATTCTCTTCTTCCACATTTTGTAATCACGTCCATCGAATATTTGAACCTTAATTTCGTCGTCCCTTAGCATCTTGATTCGTTTTTTTATTTTCACCCTCTTTTTCCTTTTTCAAAAATAATCCTCTTTATTATTCAGATTGCTTTTATTTGTTCTGCCAACAACCCTTCTATCTCTTAGAAGTTATTTCCAATTTTTTATCTTTTCTAGATCGACTTTTATACATTCACTCCCGGTTACACGTAGTTCCTTAACATTGAATCTCAGCAACCACGATTTTTGCTACCATGTTGAGAATTGTGGATCTTTGAGGCCGAAATAATGTTATAGGAACACTAAATTTATACTGAGGATTAATATTAAAACAATGATATATTTATTTCATGGACGATTCCTTATATATTCATCGATACACACTTGCACGCGTCTCAGCATTTTCTCCTATACCCGACTGTAAACCGACTCTTCGACGACCCTTAACCGACCCTTCGACGGATCTTAACCGACTGAAGAGTTTACATTCATCTGTTTTCGAGACGCTTCGGACACACATGCTTCCACACACTGATATTCACATACAAGTATCTCTATTACGCATTTAACCTAGTCCAGCACAGAAAATTATACATATCTCAACAGAAATTTACAAATTCGAACGATTCTATGAAGTTTAAAAAATTTATTTCGAGATTTGTTTTTTACAACAAACTCTAAAAAGTTGATGTATGATGTTAAAACGAATTTGCAGGCAAATTTTGTATACTTCATAGAATCGTTCGAATTTGTTGAAAAAGAAAAACGCATTTTCAATTTTCTACCCCATTTTATGATATAAAAGAATCTGTGAAAAAATTTAATTTAGTTTGAAAATAAGCCTAGATAGACTTACGATATTTTTTACGAAGTTACAACAATTCAAAAATCGACAACCTTTCGATCAAAATTTACTGATTAACTTTTAATTTTGTAGAGTAGTGCGTATAGGGATCTATATCTTCCGAACACATAATTTCCTGAAAGTAAGATTTTATAGTTCGGGTCTATCTTGTCCAATATCATCTATCAAAATCACAAAAATCAAAATTGCATATGAAGAAATGAGACAAAATCGCCATGAAATTCAGTCTACAATAAATTCACATCGATATCATTTAACTTCGAAACGCATCCATAAGTAATACATAGCTTTACGTTTTATATTTTCGTTACACCTCTTTACAAATTCTACCAAATGTTCAAATCGGACAAATTGTGAATGTAAACAACTAAATAAAAAAAAAAGAAACCTCTTTACTAAAGCATTTATGGACTTTTTACTACTGACATTTTAATTTTTTTGTTACTTATAGAATGCACTGGTAAAATTTGTAAATATTAGCTTTTAAAAATCCATTTTATTGTAATGATTGTTATATATATTTATTTACTATATGCAACTACGATGATCATAAAAAAATAAGATTATTGCAGATTCTTCTATTCGTAATTTTCTGCTTGAATTATATACATCCCCCTAAAGATAAGCGGAAAAGTGTCCAAACATTTTTAAACTATAGCTTATATGTAAATGTACATACATACATATCGTCATCCCAGCGTAACAATATGTTCGCAACTGCGAACAAGTGATTTTTTGCATGACGAAGAAAACCAATTTCAGTCGGTAAAATTTATATATTAGATTGAGGTGTAAAGTGTTGTCCGTGATAATTGTAGCTACTAGCTGTAGATGTATTTTCTCTTATTTAGATGTCGTGGAAGAAAAATCGGTCTACGGGCGCCGGGATTTGAAACCCGGGTTCCGAACATTCGTAACCTAAGACGCTAACCACTGCGCTGCCGTTGTCCGGTACTAGTTGGTGTCGTCCGGTGGTATTTGCTATCGAGTGCCACCACAAGATAATGAAGAAAATGTTTTACAATGTCGAGATAAGCAACTCTATATTCTGTAGTTATTTTTATCGAATATACAAGGTGGTTGATAACTGGTGGTACAAGCGGAAAAGGGGTGATTCTACGCGAAAAAGGAAGTCGAAAATAAAGAATAAAAATTTTTCGTTTGAGGCTTTGGTTTCGAGAAAATCGACTTTGAATTTTCGCTCGGTACGCGTGCACTTTATCACGTCTCGTTTTAACGGATCTCACTGTAGATCGTTGTCTCGATGGAAAAATTAAAAAAAAAATTTTTTTTATTTAAATTTAAATTTAAAATTTTCGAAATTAGAAGAAAAATAGCAGTACCCCAGCAGCGACATCTTCAGTCAGCAGCTACAAGTATCACGGACAACGCAACTACACCTCAGATGTTACTGTCATCTAGTGGCCAAGGATGTTCGGAATTATTATGAAGCTTATGAAAGTATAAAAATTAGATATGTCTGAGTTTTAGAAACTTTTATTTCAAAATTTGCAAATTCATAGTTACGTCATTGCACTGGAATGGCGAATGTTCAAATATATGTAGATAAAGATCTTGGACGAGGGTCAGTGTTACGTAAAATTGATACTTGGAATATAAGAGAAAAGAAAGCTGAGTCGTAACCCAACTATTAATTTTCTTTTATCGAACTTTATTATAAATTTTAGCACTTACAATAATAGAATAATACTGAACCGGAGAAAGGGGTTGTACAAGAACAGCGACTAGAACAAGAACTACCCGAGCTGGGGGAAGTCTCGGCTTATATACGTCTTGGTTTGAGAGTGTTGAGGGGCTCGATGTAGGTTATGATGTGGAAAAGTGCCCGAAGGTCGGGGTCGATGTCGATGGATCTATGATGTAGGTTGAGATGTGATTGATGTCACATCAGCTTCCTGTTGTAAATGTTTAATAAATCGTTACGAACAATTCGTATTCTTATGCAATTTTGTTTTCTTAATGAATATTTAAGAGGTCGTTACGCAAAGTAATGTAAACATTAGACATGCTAATATAACATCAGGATTGCTTACCGTGGTTGGTTTTTTACCTCAAAGAATGCTTACTGAAGCAAATTGTCCCTTCTTCCTTTTCTTTTTTGTTTCGTTCTTTAATTAAGAAAATTATTGTTTATGATGATATATCGTACAAGGAATTGAAAAATGAAGAAACACAATCGTAACTTGTACAAAATACATTGGAAAATATTTATAAACATTGAAATAAATTAATAAATAGATAGTACATAATAAAAGATAATTGAAATATTTTTATTATTTTCATAAAATGAAATGTTGTAGAACAATATTATAATTAGAAATAATAAATACGATTTGATCATGATTTTCGGCAAGTTATTTATTATCCTAAGAAATATTGTAAAATATTTCTATTTATATTTTGATATCAGGAGATGAATGCTGATTTGCTCTAGAAGCATTTTGAAATTATGTGCACAATGTAAAGATTTACGTATGAATTGTTAGAATTTAATATCGGAATTAAGATTAATAATCTGTGGAAGACACAATGTTTGTGTTGAAACAATATAGTGTGATATTTATTAAACAATTATTACAGAGAATATAAGTGAGTGTTGTGGAATGTAGACAGTTGGCTAGTTATTCTCAGAAAGATTTAACGTTTATGGAGTCCAAGAATACAGGTTTAGGTACATATTCACAATAAACGGTGAATTTTTGTAATGGTATGTTGGGCAAAGGTACCGATATGCGGCGGTACGACGTAGCCATGCTGTATTATGTGTCGGCGCTTTACATTTTTCGTTGTATAATACAATTTTTGGGTTTAAGCCGCTAGGGAGCGGAGCTTTTTTATGTATTTCTTTTTATCTTTTCTGTCCTGAAAACTTGGTCGCAAAACAGGACGCTTCGTGGCAAAACAGGACGCTTCGAGTTATTCTCAGACTGACTGGCTTGCTTAGTGACCCATGGTCTTTGAAAAAGTTTTGAATCCCACTCTCTATGCAGTAATGACTGTGACCTGTGTGGATGCCTGTGTGGCATCACACGTGCCACAGAACCTTCTAGTAGCTTCTCGATGTGCCCAATGTTCCTTCCATATCCTTACGCTTCTTCCGGCGAATTCTCGAAAGAGCATGCACGTGCTAGCCGCCACGAGACATCTCACGAACGCACGCTAGTGGGGATATCGCTGAGCAACGAACGAAAGAATCCGTTCGATCAATCACCTCATCCGTATGCGATTAATATCATTGTATTCCAACATGAATAATAATGCGAATTAACAATAAATAAAAATTACATATGCAAATGGATAAAATATTCTAAGATCGTTTATGTAACAAAATAGAAATAAAATATAACTAAGTCTGTAAAGATAACATGGTACTTGTGTAATATTTATGTATTCATATAACATAATTTATGTATATTTTATTTTTCTTGTGTGTTATTATTAATTTCTATGCTGGGAGATCCACCATGATACGTGATTAGCTTAAATAATTCTGTTTTTAGTGGCCCGATCGATAATTTTTTATCTGATATAACATGGTTCAAAGAATGCTTTAAGATGATATGATAATTTTATTTGCTATTTTGATTTTATTATATAATAATTTTGTACACCTATCTCTTGATGGATATTGAGACGAATTCTGTAATTAGCATAACAAGTTTGGCAGAGGTGTGTTTGGAGCTAGGCAGAAAGAGAGTTTACGTTTCGTCCCGGGACTACCGGTGGACTCGTCAGTAAGGCTATGCCGTCAGTAAGGCTATGCCCGGTAGTCCCTGCCTTAGACGTAGAGGGGTCTTGCTAGGTGCGGCATTTGTATCGTGCGCCCGTATATTCGACCGCTAGCGAGATAGACAGACTCGTCGTCGTAATAGCCCTCTGGTGTTGGCGGTACCAACCACCCGCAGATCGCCCGGGAGGTGTTGCGCCGCGTTGATGCCTCGACCTGTCGGTGTCCTGTTGGTACCGATCCGCCACACAAGTATCTTTTTTATCTGAAGCACAAAAACTTTTAATACATTTTTGAATCATGTTATAACAAATTTTTCGGTCGGCCCACCAAGAACGAAATCTAAGCTGATTACGTTTCATGGTTTAACCTTTATATTTAACAATGTCCCAAAGGACATATAAATAATAAATTGTATAAAATGAAGTATTAAAAGAAACTTATTATGTTAAACATTTTCAACATATACTTAATCTTTTGTTCTTTATGACAATCGGCAAAGTTTTATTTAAGGATAAATATTAAGACTCGCTGTATAAATCGTTTAGTAAAAATTTTACAAGATTTAGAATGCATTCAGTGTAGAAAACATAATTCTGAGAAATTGTAACTCATTTAGCGGACGAAACGTAAGTTTAAAGATTTAAATTATGCCAGAAAATGTTATTGCTTTGATGATATCTTTAGAACTACCGAAAGTACCTGAAACATTCTTGAACAAAAGCTGCGTAATTTTTTTTTCTTTTTTATTTGGTAGACTATTTACAATCAATTCTCATTGAGAATTATAAGTAAATTATTTTGGCGTGGTACTGTAACTTGGATTATAAGAGTTTACAGTATGTTTGATTCTAGTTGAATCTAATGCTTCATATTAAAGCGTAAAGAGTATTATCTTTTTTAGACTGCGGATCTGATCCGTCGTATCAAGTAATTGGGTAAATAATGGGTTTTGATGGTTGTTATCTCTTATATTATATCTGTTTCTGAACTTGGATATTTCTTCTTTAACTGTGGGTATCTTAAGGTCGCGTTGTATTAATTCGTTGGTAACATACCAAGGTCCATCTATTAAGGATCTTAGAAATTTTGATTCGCTGTTCTCCATAGTTGGATTCCGTAGGTTCAAACAGGTTTTAATATGGCTTTATATATCGTTATTTTACTCTGCATGTTTAAGTTGGAGCGTCTGCCAATGAGTCAGTAGAATTTTTTTAGTTTTGATTTCGGTTGTTTAGTTTTATCTACGATGTGTCATTCTTCTGTTCAGAATCATGGCCAGATATCTGACTGTATCTTTGTTTGGAATTGGAATATTATTTATTGTCACCTGTGGGCAGAATTATTTCCGCAGCGTGAACGTTACATGACTGGATTTATTTTCATTTATCTTGAAGTGCCATTTGTGGAATCACTTTTTCATAGAGTCGAGACCTCGCTGGAGAGTTGAGGAGGCAATTATGGGGTCTGAGTGGGATGCTAATAAAGCGTTATCATCAGCAAATATCGCTGTGGTTATCTCTGTTAAGGTTGATAAATCGGCAGTGTAGATGGTGAACAGCAGAAGAGGTCCGAGGACACTGTGTTGGGGTATGCCAGCTTCTATTGGGAATGTCGCGGTTATAGCGTCTAAGTATCTAATCATGAACAGCCTATTGGTTAGATATGATTTTAAGATGGAGTGGTAGGTGTGTGGTAGGATTTTCTTTAGTTTGAACAAAGGTTCTTCATGCCACACTCGAACGCCTGTTGAATGTCCAGGAATACCGCAGAGCAATATTTTTTCTTTTCTAAACCTTGGCTGATTTTATGAGTTAGACGATGAATTTGCTCTATCGTAGAATGTTGCTTCCGAAAACCGAATTGATGATCTGGCATTGCTTTCAAATCCTCTAAGAGTGGAAGGAGTCATTTCGTTAACATCTTTTCAAATAGTTTGGATAAAGTACGTAGTCTTCTGACTAATTGGGCGATAAGAGCTGGTTTCGTGTATTGGTTTTCCAGGTTTAGGAATTAGAGTAATTAATGATATTTTTCAGGATTTAGGATAGTATTCAAGGCGAAGAATTGCATTAAAAATAGAGGTAATGAAAGGCAATCCCTTTTATGGGAAGCTCCTTGATAGCTTTGTTACTTACCTGATCATGTCTCGATGCTTTCCTGGGGTTTGGACGACGGATTAACTCTATAACTTCCAGAAATGAGAAAGGTTCAATAGGAGGAGACATCTGGAAGGGAGAGTACAAGTATTCCATTATTTCGCCGGCAATAGTGGAGGAATACGGTTTGAAGACATTAGTTAGGTGACTTGCAAACAAGTTGGCCTTTTGTATAGGGCTACGCGCCCATCCACTTTGCGGACAGCGAATTGGAGGGAGGAATTGCGGAGGACGAGTGAGTTTTCTGAATGCCTTCCATAGTGAGTAGTTGGTGTCAGCTGTGGGAGACAGATTAGCAAAATATTTTTAAATACGGTCATTTTTGTAATTTTTAAAGATTTTGATTGGTTTTCTTGTTACGTTATTTAGCTTACACTTGTCTTCAGGCGTTCTATGACTTTGCCATACTCTTCTAAGCCTGCGTTTTTCTGCGATTTTTATTATTATGTAATGTGGGTATTCCTGTTTATTGATAAAACACTTAGTGGGGGTGGAAGAACGGATCGCGTTTATTATGCTGGGGTTTAAATATTCCGTGGCTGCTTCTATATCTTCGTTTGTCTTTAGGGATATTGAGGCTGATGTTGAATGATCGAATACTTCCCTAAAGAGCTGCCAGTTTGTGAGTTGCCATTAAGTTGATTTTCGATAATTGTTGAGTTAATTGTTGCTATGACGGGTGAATGATCTGAAGAGAGTTCCACACATGAGTTGATTTGGATATATCTTGGCAAGATGTTTTTAGTTATAAAAAAAGTCTAATAAGTCGGGTAGTTTGTTAGTGTCAATGGGCCAGTAAGTGTGTTCGTTTGTACTGAGGTAGTTAAAAGTCTATTGGGATTTATGCATTTCAAAAGACTTTTGCCTCTTACTGTGATAAGTCTGATGCCCATTGCGTACGTTTAGCCTTAGTCTCCTCCAGCTATGAATCTATTGCCCAGGGTCTTCGAGGAATTTATCGAAGTCTTCTTTGGAAATAGAATATCTAGGAGGATAATATACTGCTGACATGGTGATTGGACCATCCCAATCTTCTATTGCTACGTTTGTAGCTTGGAGGTAGTCCTTCTGGAATGATGGCAGCTCATAGTGTCTTGATGATAATTCCGGTGCTGCCGTGGGCCTTTCCACTGGTATGTTGGTGTAGCGGAAGGTGTAGTGGAGTTAGGTGAAAAGAGAAGTTTGCACTACCGGTGAACTCGTCAGTAAGGCTATGCCCGGTAGTCCCTGCCTTAGACGTAAAGGGAGTCTCGCTAGGTGCGATATTTGTATCAATCGCTCGTATATTTGACTGCTAGCGAGTTAGACAGACTCGTTGTCGTCGTAGCCCTCTGGTGTTGGCGGTTGGTACCCGCGGATCGCCCGGGAGGTGTTGCGCCGCGTTGATGCCTCGACCTGTCGGTGTCCTATTGATACCGATCCGCCACATTGGGTATAGTCAAAGTTATAATCATTTATTTTCAGGTAATTTTTATCGGTGAAGTGAGTTTCAGATATAAACATTACATGAATTTCTTGTTGTTTTAGGAAGAGTTCTAGTTCGTATTTATGCTGAGCTAGACCATTAGCATTCCAAAGAGCTACGCGTATTGGTTTTATTTTACGTCGGAGCGTGTTAATTTGCCCACGATGATTGTAGGCAATGATAGCAGGTCATTAATTTGCTCTGTTTGTTTCACGATTAATTTTTCAAGCCTATTGAAGTTATCCGTGTTTTGTGAACTGGGAGCACTAATTTGTGATCGATCACTATAGATTTTCGGTCTGCTTTGATTTCCTTGAACTACCTGCGCATAAGAGATTGAAGGAGTAGTGAATTTTTGTGGATTAAGTGCTTGGTTGATTAGGTCCTTAACTCTGGGTTTGGGGTACTTATTTTTATACAAAGTCTTGTAGGCTGTGCAACCTTCAGAGTTCGCAGGATGCTCTCCTTGACAGAGGATGCACTTCGCAGGAGTTTCTGAAGATTTAGTGCACTGATCTGTAGAATGAATACCTTTGGCACCTTTTACATTGAACTATCTCTCTTTTTATAAAAGGTCCAATTTTTACTACAGCATTTATTAAACGATTGATATTTTAGGCTTCTTTGTTATTTGGCTTTTGTTTTAAGTCAATAAAGAATAAGGATAACGGGGGTTTTGTGACTCTGTGCCTTATATTGCTAATGTTGGTTACTTCATGGCTATGATTTAAGAGTTCAAGTTTTAGTACATCTAAAGTTTGCGTTCAGGGTTTTTACTAACTTTGTTAGTTTTCTATAGGAGTCTGGATCGGCCAGCAGGATTGTAACCTGATTATTTTTAATATGTATAATTACTTAATTTAATATGCAATCCTCTTTGCTAATATCTTTCTCGATGGACTTTATCATTGTTTGAATGTCGACAACATCCTCAATGAAGATCGCTGGGGAAGGAGGATCTTTTTGTGTGTGTTGATTTGTTGATGTTTCAACTACGTCCATAGGATCGTCTGTAGATTCTAATATTGCAAATCTGTTGTAAGTGGTAACGTGGTTTGTTGACGGTTTGTTCTGACTAGTGTTTACATTTTTTTTCACTGAATCAAGCTTACGTTTTTTGATGTTATTTGTGTGGTTTGAAAGATGGGTGGTAGAACGGTACGGTTGTAGTTTTGTTCATGAGAGCCTAATTCTATCAAATGTCCAAACTGGACAAATTGTGAATGTAAAGAATTAAATAAAAAAAAAAAAGAAAATGAGAGCCTGATCTAATTACTTGGGCCAGCTTTGAGCTAGTTAATTCTATCGGGCTAGTTAATATTAGTATAATTAATAATATTATGATTAAAAAATAATAAATATTAATAAGATACAATAATTGGGTTTTAAATATAATTTTTTAATAATACTTATTTTATTATTTTTAGAATAATTAAAATTTAAATTTTTAAGAATTATTTTAGTTTGATTTATTGAAATAATTATAGTTATTAATATAAGAATATTTAATAATAATAAGTTAAAGTAATTATTTTTTTTTGATATTTTATTGATTAACCAAATAAAGTAAAAAAATAAAAATAATTAATAGAATAGATAAATTTAATGAAATTATTTGTTTTAATATTAAAATATTTATTGTTATAAAGATAATATAAAATATTAAATATATTAATTGTTTTAATGGTGAAATAAAAATACTTAAGTAGAAATAATTTATAATTAATATTAAATTAATATTAAGATTTATGGATATAAAAAAATTAATATTAGAAGAGTTTTCATTTCTATATATATATGTCGGATTAAGATTGGAATTTTGGGCGCGTAACAACTCTTCGCGTGGATTAGCCATCGTTTCACAAAGCCGAGATTATATTTACACGTATATACAAGACTATCACAAAACTTAACAAATAATAAGTCTAATGAACAATAAGTTTGATAAACGATGAAGTTAGTGAATAATAAATTGTACGAATAATTAAGTTTAACAGATAATAAGACTAATGAATAATAAGTTTAACGAATAGTAAGTTTAATGAATAATATGATTTACGAACAATAAATTTAACGAACACTATTAACAATGTTTTTGGGTTCAGACGAATCCACGGTCAACGGGATAACTCTTTACTAAGCGTAAACTAATCTTAGGCGCAAAATACGATTGTTGAAAATGCTCGATGTGTCACTCACCAAGGCAATCGCACGAATCCCAGCCACGTGGAGATTTTTCTCGCTGTACGATTGCATTTTGTTTTCTATACTCGTTTGGAAGCATCGAGAAGGTTCTAAACGCCTGTTGGTAGGCAGCCTCTGCCTGAAGTTTGATACGCACTCGTTGGAAGCATCGAAAAAGTTCCAAACGCCGTTGCTAGGTAGTTTCTGCTTGGAGTTTGATTATTAATACAATGTATGTCCCATTGTATCGGCACCTCCGAGGCAACATCATACGTGGCTAGGCCCACTTCCGAGGCCGCATGCCGCCACAACCACATTTCTCGGAAAACCCATACAACCGCTCCAGACCTCCGTTAGGCAAAACGTCTATCCCGTGACCAATTGTCACCTCGGGCCCAATCTCGCTATCACAAATCTCGAACAATTACAGCTATGATAAAATCTAGGCTAGAGTACTAGAGGATGTTCCCAGAATTTTCAAGGAAAGGCTTCGGCTTTCCTTTCATCTCCGACACATATATATAAATAAATGTAGATTTGTTATATCAATTAATTTTTAAATTTTTAATTTACAAAATTAATGTTTTTTAAAACTATATAACAAGTTAATTTTTATAATACAAAAAGTAGTTTAAATTAAAATAATAATTTTAGGATAACTAATTTGGGATAACTATAATAATAAATTGAAATAACTAGTCGAGTGGCTATGATTTAGATTAAAGATTAGAAGTGTTGAATTTTCCACGAGTAAGTTTAGAAAACACTTGGTTTATTTCTGTTTCAACGGACAGTGACGGAGAGTCGTCACTTATTGTATTGTGAACTTCACTGAGAACTAGACACATGCCTGCACATTTCGGCAGTCGAAAGGAAACTGACGTAACCTTTAATGTTGCAACTTTTTACGTACTTGAATAAATCTCGTACAAAAGGAGAGAAGAACGAATTTTTTACAAATATCGTCATTTACATTTTTTATACACTATTATTTATTTTATTTTTTATTTATTTATTATTGTTACATTTCATATACCCATTTTTTGCTAATTAAAACAATTCCATTCTCGAAAAATGTCAAGATTATTTTAATTCATTTTGTGTAAGCGAATATTTTCAGTTACGTCGCAAATATTATAAAAACATTAATTTAATCTCTTCAGACACGACCTTTTTCGGAGGGTTTTGTAAAAAAGGCATAATATATTCTACTTTGAGATCAGTTTTACTAAAAATAAAAAAGGTACATTTATCATTTGGGTAATTAATAACTTATTGAAGTAGTATAATGATGCTGGATGTAAAGAGATCAGTTTGCAAGTAATGTACAAAATCTATAGATTTAAAAATATTGTAATTAAATGCATATAAAATAACAACTATGTATATAAATTTAATTATCCTTTTCATACTTCGTACAAATTTTCTCTTCAATTTTAGGATTAATGAAAGCAAGACAAGACTTAAGAGAATTGAAGAATTTTGTAACATTAATATAAACGAATATGAAACGTATAATTGAATTTAAATATGAAGATCGCTTTGTCTGTCTTCTAATACAATTTTACCTTTCTAATTAATTTTCTCTCTTTGAATTTTTAAAATTTTCTCCTCAGTATAACTTTCAAATCATATACTCAAGTACATATACTATACATATAATAATACTCGATAATATTTCTCTAATTCTCTCTTGAATTAGCTAATTTTCTATACTTAGAATGCGTGCTATAGAGCTGTACATAATTCATCTTCAATTCTTCGTACAGGATAAGCAATGCCCCTAAATAATTGAGAAATTCGGAATTAAACTGACGCAGAAAATTTTGAAAAAAATTAAGATATATATACTTTTAAATATTACGAAAATTCTTCTGAATTACAATATTAGACGTATAATATTCACAATATTATAACAAATATTTTTTTTTTATTTATTTATTAAAATTACAATCAATTCTCGCGTTGAGAATTTTCAGTAACTTTTCTGGCGTGGCGCAGTGACATGGCTGATTCGTGGCGCAGTGACATGGCTGTTCAGTAACTTTTCTGGCGTGGCGCAGTGACATGGCTGATTATTTATAATAAGTTAATACTTATTATAGATAAGTATAATTTATAAGTAAGTGTTATAAATAAGTAAATATCACTTAATTTAGATAGCTAATTGAATCTAGCGTTTAGGTCTAGCGGGTAGTGCCTCTTCAGCCTGCGAATCTGGTCCGTCGTATCAAGTAGTCCAGTGAGTAGTCCAGGGGGTTTCGGTGTTTGTTGACTCTTTTGCTATATCTGTCGCTATATTTTGCTATTTCCTTTTTGACTGTGGGTATCTTGAGGTCGCGGTGTATTGTTTCATTGGTTACATACCAAGGTCCATCAATTAGGGATCTTAGCGTTTGAGTGTTGGAGCGTTGGAGTGTTGGAGCGTTGGAGTGTTTCAATGTTGGAGTTACTTGCTGTTCCTCATAGTTGGATTCCGTAATAACAAACATTTAACAATTTTTTAATCTTTCTATCGCGAACGTTAGCGGCACGATTTGTATTAGATTATTTAAGTTGTTCCCCTTTAACCTTTCAGCTTTTACCGAGAGAAATCCTCATTGTAATAATATTTTAACTAACCACATTGCGTAATATAGAGGATGTTGAAAATAAATGTTACTATATAACAATTGAAAACCGAAGGACAAACAAATGATACGCTATTTAAAAAATAATGAAAACGCTTTATCGCATCCTGCTTAAAATTTGTTCTATCTTACATTTTTATTTAGAAAATGAGTCATGTTTCAATAAAATAATAGTACAACCTGCCATAACAATCATCCGCTCTATCATTCCTACATATATCGTGTATATATACAAGGTGGTTGGTAACTAGTGGTACAAGCGGTGATTCTACGCGAAAAAAGAAGTCGAAAATATAGAACAAAAATTTTTCGTTCGAGGCTTTGTTTTCGAGAAAATCGACTTTGAATTTTCGCTCGGTACGCGTGCACTTATCACGTCTCGTTATAACGGATCTCACTGTAGATCGTTGTCTCGATGGAAAAATTAAAAAAAAAGAAATTTTTATTCTATATTTTCGACTTCTTTTTTCGCATAGAATCGCCCCCTTTCCGCGTGTACCACCAGTTACCAACCACCCTGTATATAGGTACATTGCATATTATGAAATTTATATAAATGTTTCGATCATAATGTAATTGATAAATCAAGGAAAGTAATTAAGGAGCTCAGGGGGAAAGTAGTACAAGCGACAAAATCTTTAATCTAAAGGAACTGTGCATAAAATTGCGTTCTAATGTAAAAATTAACTAAATGTCATAATTATAGCTGTCTAAAAAATCTATGCTTCTAAATATTATACAGTACTGTAAAATGCGAAACCATAACGACTATGTAAGTGATTGTAAGAATTCATAATACAATTTTCTAGATATGTATGTATTTTTGGAAAAAAATACATTTATACTATTCAACAATGTGGACTTCGATAAACAAAAATTTATAATAACCAGTTTCCATTTTTTAAAGAAAGAGGATAAAGCGATTAAAATATTATCGTAAATATAAACTGTTCCATAAAGTTTTGACCAATTCGCGAATGGACTCGCTTTTTTAATCTGTAATTAATCTTATACGGATAATACGCGATAAATCGTTTTTGCCGTAACACGTTCCGCTCACATGGGGTTGTTTTATTATCTTGTCCCCGTGGTGTTTTGCATTTCCATAAAACGTATCCCATTTCGCCTGCTATAGCCTGTGGAAACGTGAAAAAACACTCGTTCGATAAATGTATCATCGAATATCCAATTAAGACAAAATTCATTACTGAGATAGTGGAATTCTCAACCATTCCTGTTGATCCGTAATATTTTTCTGTTTCAGTTGTGTGCGGCGTCGGGGTGGATGTGGCGTACCGTCAGCACGTCATGGGGTTTTACGTTACGTGAGGATAATTCAACATGCGTATACCGTAATTCAACTCAATTATCAGATTTCGAGGACCAAGTATCGAGAAAGAGAGAGAAAGAGACAGAAAGATTTCTTATTCAATTTGTTTCATTATTTACAACATTCTTTATTATGGTGAAAAATTTACGATTAATATAAATTCTTTTCATAATCGAAAAATATAGAAAAATATAGAAAAATATAGAAAAGATCTATTAACCTTTGCCTTACGAAGTTCCAATAGTGCAAGCCATAAGCAACAACATAGTCGCTCACACGTCGAGTCATTTCACGGTTTGGCTAAGCGCTCGAAGTTGTGCAAATCGCACATATCTTTTGATATACAGGGTGGTTGGTAATTGCTGGTACAAGCGGAAAGAGGGTGATTCTACGCGAAAAAAGAAGTCGAAAATATAGAATAAAAATTTTTTTAATTTCTTTTTTTTAATTTTCCCATCGAGACAACGATCTACAGTGAAATCCGTTATAACGAGACGTGATAAAGTGCACGCGTACCGAGCGAAAATTCAAAGTCGATTTTCTCGAAAACAAAGCCTCGAACGAAAAATTTTTGTTCTATATTTTCGACTTCTTTTTTCGCGTAGTATCGCCCCCTTTCTGCTTGTACCACCAGTTACCAAGCACCCTGGTGTATAAATGTATGTGTAAGGTACAACTAATTTTATTTTGTAAGATGTTTGATAGATAGTTACTAGCAATTGATCCTTGAATAAAAAGATTTATTATCTCGAAGTGAATAATAAATCAATAACATCAACGTACCATGTCTCTCACACGATACTGTAGGTTAAGGGGTTAAGTGTTTCAACAATGTTTGAATAAATTTGTATAAAAGTTAAAAGCTAATATTTATTTCAGTAAAATAATTTACACAATTAATTTCTCATTTGTTTAGTATATTTATGATACGATAAAATAAGGCAGTAGCAAAGATAAAAATGATTGATGAAATGATGATGATGATTTTTATTAGAAAATGATTCTAAAATTATGTTTTGTGATACTGTTTTGAATAAAACTACATTTTCTACTTGTGATACAATTAAATATGTTTTAGTGATATTGCATTCAGTGTTATAAGTTTTAGTTTGAATACAAATAAATTTTAATAGAAATATTTAAATACAGATTACAGCAGTTGCATTTTAATGTTTGCATTTTAACGTTGCAATTTTGTATTTAATCGTTTGAATTTTGAGTAACGACTAAAGATTAGTAATAATTTAGATAGAATTTTAACAGGAAATAATAATGGCTTTGTTATCAAAGAAATTGCTCTTATTACTTGTTTTCAAATTTAGAGTCAGAAGAGTCATTATGCATATTCCGTACAAATTATATCGATGAACAATTTTTATATGAACTGAAATTTGAGAAAAACTTGGATATTAATTTTCTGGAAGAAGTGTCTCTCGAAAGAAAGCTGAAAAAGGATAAAAAATAATAAAAATAATAAAGGTCTAAGAAAAGAAAGTAAGAGAAAACCAGTCTTCTTTAATCTTTTGACATCATAATTTTTACTTTCATTATTTTTAAAAGAAATCCTTATTTACTATTTATGAATTATTCCATATCCAGTTATACATATATTACAACTTATGCTGAGAATTTAAATTAAAACTCACAATAATGATTTGATACATACAAATTTTTAATTTATTTGAGGTGAATAACGTGTAGGGTTGTTTGATAAAGAAACTAGTGGATGAATTTGTAATAACAAGATATATTGAAACAAGTATGTATATGTATAGAGATAATGTATGGCGATTTTGATCATCGTATTAGTACAAAAAGTTAATCTTCTTGTGTAACTCTAGCTGAACATTACAAGAAACAGCAATAACAATCTAAAGTTGTAACCCAAAACAACGTTAGTATTAAACGATTCATTCGATTTAAATTTTCTATGTATTTTATACTTATAACATTTTACATTTGAGAAACTTTAATATCTTTATTTAACTTCATATCAATGCGTTTGATCGACAACTTATTTTCGAAAGTAATATAATTATGTCATATCCAATAGAATGCGTTTTCATTTTGTTTGATTCTTTCCTCCGTAATACGATAGATTGGTAGAGAAATTGGTACACAGATAGAACAACACTCGAGTAACGACTTCGAGTGTCAGTTTTCCACTATCTTCTTAGACCATTGCCCGTATCCACCCTACAAAGTCGTAGAATTAATTCAAAAGTAATCTGTACGCGGTCGAACTCGAACGAGATGTATCGAGACGAGTTGGCTCTAGCCGGAGCTAATTGCACGTACCAAGACAGACTATTCGGGAAGTTTTAACCCTTTCGCTACTACGGGCGACTACAGTCGCTTTCCGTAAAATGTCACTGACATACTACGGGCGACTACAGTCGCTCTGCATAAGATGCCACTGACGTATTACGGGCGACTATAGTCGCTCTGCGTAAGATGCTGCCTATTGTACATACGACGAGTATTGTACATCCTCAGGTCTTTTATTAATAATAAAATGGTGTAACAAGAGGGCAGTGTATATGTTGTTCTCTTTCCACAATGAAGAATTGGTTGACACGAAACGTCATCATCGCACACAAAAAATTATTAAAAAAACTGAAGTGTGTTGTCGATTATAATCGATTGATGGAAACTGTGGAGCGAATCGCGATGTTGGCCTATGTGTAACACCATATTTCGAAAAATACCACACGCAATACTATTATTAAAAGCTATTCGTATCATACAATTACATTATATTATATCATATTATCATATTCTGTAATGTTATTTGTTTCCAAATATTAATTAAAAGTGAATGTGTTAAGAAGTTATAAATACTCTGTTTTGAAGAAAGCTTTTTTCTTCGAAAACACCGTCAGAGAGCAGTAAACGTGGCCGCTGAGATCTTTCTCGCGCACCGTGCACTGTTTTGGCGCGGCGGTTCGTTCAGCGGAAATGCCGCGACGGAGATGCCGCCCGTGGTGAAAGGGATATTAGTGAAATTGTTATAAAATCTGGCTTGTAGAATTTTGTTGCGAAATGTTTTTACAATTTTACAAACTTCAAGTTACATCACTAATATTACTGCACTTTACAAATGTCTATAGCAAAACGATAAGGGGTGTATTGAAGATTTTAAGATCACTTTTGTAGCAATTCCAACAGTCAAAGAGGAAATCGCTAGATATGCAAAAAAGTATAAAGAAAGACTTGTAACACACCCAAACCAGCTGTTTGTTGAAACGAATAAAACCGTAATAGAAAGGAGACTGAAGAAGAATAGAAATAAAATAAGCAAGAACACAATAGAAATAAAATAAATTGGAAGATGGTGTTACGTTTTGTTTGGCTCGTTTTGGTTGTGTTGCCGTTAATTTTTGAATTCAGATTAAATTGTAGCGTCCTCTGTTGTTTAATGCGATTGGCAATTAAACTCCACGTTTCGGCTAACCTGCTACGCGCAGGAGTACTGGCACCGGAGAGGATCAAAGTTGGTGAAAATAAATGTTCGCTTAATCCTATTATATTATTAGACAAATATTCTTCACAAAAAAATGTTTATTCGTATTCTAATTGGATATTGACAGAATTGTCGTTGAAATTTCAAATACTCGAAGTTACAATCGTTCGCAATACGTTTTCACTCTTATTAATTACAAGATTTTAATTTGATAGATTTTCAATAATTTACAAATTGACAAATACAAACCAACAAGACTAACAAGAACTGGGAACGAATGAAACAAAGAACTAAAAGCTAAAGAACTAAAGGACTAAAGAACTTAAGAATTGAGAGCAAAAACTAAGAGCTAAAGGAACTAAGAGCTGAAAAGCTAAGGAACTAAAGGATTGAAAGGCAAAAGAACTGAGAAATTAAGAGCTAAAGGAATTGAGAACTAATCGCTATGAGCAAAGAAATTACTTGCCAAGAAATGAGGAACTGATCGCTAAGAACCAAGGAATTAATCACCAAGAACTGAGGAACTAATCACACAAAACTGAGGAATCAACTACTTTGAACTAAGGAATTATTTTTCTATCTTCTATGTCGCTACGCTTATTTATATTTAGGTCTACCGTGGAGGGGTCGTCATGTGACGGATTATTCCGTGGGGGTTGTGAGGCTCGAATTTGGTTTCTATACAAATTGTTAAAATTTATTTAAATTTCAAATTGGAGCGCTCACTCGCGCTATTGGTAGTTTTAGTCTACGTTAAGGCGCGTGCGCAGCGCGGGATGTGACACTATACACCACGTGCTAGCTCCATATCTAGTTAAAACAATATGACATTTACAATTAAACTTTCATACACAATTAAGTGGTTATCGCTGGACGCGCGTAAGTGCAATGTTTTGAGCAGCGAATGAGTCAACGGAAGATTCGAATCGGGAGTGACTTACATTGTTGCGTCAACGTTGTTTTGGTTTGCTAGGTTCAAAAGTAAACAAACTCGGACAAAATATTATCGCCATTATTTGTAATCGTCAACTGGAGTTACATTCGAACATTTTATAATACCTATCGGTCGATACAAACAGACGAACGTGCTCTCTAGGAAAATCAGCATAGCGAATCAGTATAGCGAGTCAGTATACCGAGTCAGTATAGCGAGTCAGTATAGCGAGCCAGTATAGCGAGCCAGTATAGCGAGTCAGTATAGCGAGTCAGTATAGCGAGTCAGTATAGCGAGTCAGTATAGCGAGTCAGTATAGCGAGTCAGTATAGCGAGTCAGTATAGCGAGTCAGTATAGCGAGTCAGTATAGCGAGTCAGTATAGCGAGTCAGTATAGCGAGTCAGTATAGCGAGTCAGTATAGCGAGTCAGTATAGCGAGTCAGTATAGCGAGTCAGTATAGCGAGTCAGTATAGCGAGTCAGTATAGCGAGTCAGTATAGCGAGTCAGTATAGCGAGTCAGTATAGCGAGTCAGTATACCGAGTCAGTATAGCGAGCCAGTATAGCGAGCCAGTATAGCGAGCCAGTATAGCGAATCATTATAGCGAGTCGGTATAGCGAGTCGGTATAGCGAGTCAGTATAGCGAATCTTTATAGCGAGTCATGCGGTCGAATAGCGAGCGAGAGTTGAACAGTAGCATTAAGCGAGCGACGATAACGATCGGCAAACATTATCTCTGTACTTGTATTAAAAATGATTTTAATATACGTTGACTATTACAATCTTATCACTCGTCGCTTTAAGAAACAAACACGTATAATAATCCACCTCGCTTTTATACAGACCTATACATTTTGTATACGCCCATTGATCCATCCTTTTATTTTTTATAAAAACAATATTAAAACATATAAGTCGGAGGCTAACTAATTTAGAAAATGTTTTTGCTTCATATCAATGATAAAATATTTTTGAATATTCCAAGTAGAGCTTTTTACAATTACAAAATCGATCTATAATAGCTTATTACCAACTCAGTTGAAACCGTAGGTTGAATTTTATAATCGTTAGAAATGATCGGTTTATTTAAAAAATTTTTGCAGTGTTTGATTAAAATGTTTTCAATTATCCATTGTAGAGGATAATATCGCGAATTTCGTGTAGTTGACTTACCAGAGAAACTAAAAATCTACAAAATTACTTTGTCACAAAATTACTTATATTTACATATCAATACAATTATTATTAATGTATTTCTAAAAAGAATTACAAAACTTAAAGCACTTAACTCACAAAAAATTTTGGCATAGAACTACATCAGAAATTGCAATTTAATTTTTTCAGCTCCGATAAGATACCAGAACATTATTGATGTCTACGTAGGGCTTACAAGATATCAACATAATGTTATGCTTATTATTTCTATAATATCATTTACATAAAACAGGTATATGTAATATTTGTAATATTGCACTTTATATTTTTATTTTATTTCATAATCAAAACCAAAAAAATTCGTAAAGTTAATGTTTCTACGTATGCTGACTTTTCTAACTGATTGCGTGTACATATGTAATTAATTAACAATATATAATAATACTATATAATAATAATAACAACATATAATAATACTAGCACTGAAATCTTGTAACCTGTAACTTATAAAATGCCGAGAATATTAATTCGATTGGGCAAGAGAATGCTAATAATTCTACAATCCTATAATTTCATTTTCGGCAAATTTTCGATGTTGGCGATCAAAGAAAGTAGAAAGTAAGAGAAAGAGGAACGCGATAGAACTCCAACTTTATAAAGTTCGAGATTCTTTCGTTAAACGCTAAACCTTGACACTAGAAAAAATTAAGACCAAAAAGGCAATCTAGCTAGAATATTTTTAATTTTTTTTGGAACGCAGCCGGCCAGTCGTGAATCGAATCCACAAAAAATCTAATTTCGATGCTGGGATTAAATTAGCGACAAGCGGAAGCTTTCGCCAACGGAAACCGCTCGAATGAGGTTATCGGCGACGATTACCGAAATTTCCCGATATCCCGTACAGACTGGCGTTTTTCCGCTCGCGTCACCGTGACATCGATCGTAAAGAGCATCTTCCATAGTCGTGGGTCAGCATGCGGAAAAACACGCACGCAGATCACTGAAGCGCGCCGCGAAGCTTATTTTCCAGAGAGAAATGGCCTGTATCTGTAGTTTACCGTTCTACCGGCATTATTTTTACGGTGAAACGTATCGTACACGTGCACAGAGAATATCATGCGAGGGAAGAAATTGAGAAAAATGTTTTACATTTTCAACGTTATTGCATTACTTTCGGACCAGGAAATCGGTGCTCCTCGTGTAACGTAGTTGAATACCTCTATAGGAATTTGGAACTTGATGCTTCCTTTCTGACGATCACAGCTTTCGTTCGACGATCATATTTTGCCATGTAATATTAAATAGGATCGTTCGTGGATCTTCCTTTTGAATTACAGTTTGGTTTTAGTTACGGAATATTTTATTCGCCAAAATTAGATGCAAACTACATAGCACATTCACATTCACATTCACATTTTTATTTTTTCTCAGGGCGGCAGTTTTAGAGTCCAGTACGTTTTCAATTAATTTTATGTTACCAAAATTGTAATTTTATTAGATTTCGGAGGAAAACATGTATTGTCCCAACCTATTTATAATTTTAAGAATCTTATTCGTCGTAATATTAAAATATTGAAAATTATACTATATTGAAGAAAATATTATTTATTTTAACAATTATATCTTTGGTATACACCGAGTAGGTTTTTCTCATTTTTAACTATTTTGTATTTAAATATTCATTCTTAATCATAAAATGACATTAAAATAAAGAAACTAGAAAATCTGTATTTATCATGTACTTTCACATTATAAATTTTGTATATTAAAGTTTATTAACGAAAGATTAATAGGTACTTTTTTCAATTATTATTAACAATTATAATTATAGTGTCATATCAATCAATTTGTAAGAAATGCTTTATATTACAAATATAATTTATATTTTGTTTCCTTTATGAATTTTAACAAATCTTGTATCCCTTTAAGTTGTCTTTAAGAGAAAGCTTTAGTTTACATCTATGATGGAATATTTAAATTAAATTATAATTTGAGCAGCTTCACATTAACAATAAATAGTCTGTTATCATATAGAGACTTGGTATTTTTCTAATAATTTCTTCAACTTACAATTTCTGGAAAAATATTTTGTAATTGTGTCAGTATATAAACAACAAGAAACTAAAATATTCCATCAACTCAATTTTATCTTGGCAAGATGATGCTTATCGAAAAGTTAGAGAGAGTAAACAAGATTCGCGCGAATCAGCTCTTCTTGATAAAGATAATGTTGTTATTTCTATACTCGGAGGTAGGATCACAATAGTTATTATTTTATTGAATGGATAAATCTATCACACCGTTGTGAGCCAGAGAAACCTTTATTGTACGCGCTTACAAATACTAGGGATAAAAACAAAAAAGCATCTTAAGCCTATCGATTGTAACTAGGGTTATCTTCTAGTTACTATTTCTTATAACTAACGCATCTGCATATAGATGGCGAGCATAAACTCACGTTATCATTTTCAACAGATAATCTGTTAACGTCAGATATTTTTATTTATTTCATAAAATAAATCTTCGGAAATTGCAGTTTCTATATTGCGAAAATACGTAAGTTTAATCTTATTCGGAATGAAAGTTTCGCGAAGGAGATAAAAACGTATCGCTGCAAAAGTGACGTAGCTCGAACGAGGTTATTTGAAAATTCTTTAAGAGTTTTTAGAATTCGCTGCAAGGAAAATTCTTTAGGGTTCTGTAAGGTTATAAACGGAAAATAGAAATTTTGAAAATAGATTCTGTTAAAATAAAATTTGTTTTATGAGCATTATTTTATTATTATTTTTAAATTCAATAAGCAAAACAATATGTCGTTACGTGAAAAACAATTCTCAACTCTTTACGCATGTATTGTTTAATTCTGTCACTTTCTTTTTATTACTGATTTACTGATTTTTATTACTAATTCTGTATGCTTTGGTACAATTCACATACTGTTACTACAAATCAATCAAAGTGTCCACATAACTTCGATAAAAAATTGGTATTTTAAAACTTTCTTAACTTTTTAAAAATAGATTTTCCACTGAAAAAAATCTGGAAAAATTCTCAGATGTGTAATACTGGCTATAGTATTTCAGATGTTTTGCATAATTCTTTATAGGATATTACAACAGAAATCGAGCATTAACTGTAAATTATGTTTAGGCCAACAACTATCCTGATAATAGGGGGCAAAAACTTTGACAAAATGGTTTTTCTAGGAAACTCTTTCCCAATATGTATCACATGTTTAATTTGATTAAACGTTTTTATCATGTTTATTCGGCGATAGCCTTTAAAGATATTCGAACATGATTTTATATTTTTGGTATTTCTTTGAAATCGCCATTAATATGATAAGCTTTTTTCACGAATATGATGTAATTAGTCGACATTTGCATGTTGCAAATCCGAACACAAATGTTGGATATTTATTGGAGCAAGAGAGAATATGTGAAATTCGTATGGTCAATTCTTAGTTTTGTTACTGATACTTAACGTTTTCTATACATCAAGCGATAAAGCTAGGGCTATTTCTAATTGTTAATACCATAATTCACGTTATCATGTTGTTGTACAATTCATACATTGTTACTACAAACACACTGAAGTGTTCAGATACTTACGAAGTATGAATACACTCACATTTAACTTAACTATTTGCTGTCATGTTACTTAACGAACAAATCAAAAACTCAAAGAAGCGCTATCAATGAGTATGCGGTAAACAATCAATGTCGGAAAATACATCGAGGTAATCGAATCCAACGAGTCAAATCGAATCAAACGAACAAAGTTCGTTATTCTTTATTGTACGAATTTCATGAACTTATTACTAAATATGCCTACAGCGGGATTTAACGTGGGGAAAAGTCAATACAGAATCACAATTCTAAGTGTACTTACCGTAGTGCGTTTGACAAATTACAAATTCGCAGATATGCCTCATCGTTGCAGATTGCATTCCGTTAGTCTCTATGGAAATGCGTGTTTTCCATGCATATTGAGCACTGAAATATGATCGAATGGGTATGTTGCAAATTAAGAGCTGCACGCACGTCGAGTAAGAATTGAAAGAAAATTTGATTTTACGACCGTCGTGGTCGTATTATGATTTCCTGAATTCTCGTTAGATTTCTCTTTCTCTTTTCCTTTTCCCCTTTTGTTTGCCCTTTCAAAGTTGTTTGATTAAATTGCATATTTAAATTGTATATTTTTAGAATAATGTGTGAACATATCGTTTTAATATAATCAATATAAGATTATGCTGGATTCACTAACGAGTTTCTAACGAACCCTTTAAAAGTGAGCACGTCAAATACTATAGTTTATACATAAAAATTGTAGATATGGAAAAAGTGTATGCGCATTAATATTTTACTTTATCTTCTTAATGAATTTCATTAGATCCACGTAACTGTATTATTTTCCTTTCTTATTATCAAATTTGAAAGTAATTGATCTATTTATAATAATTTTTAATTTCTAGTTTTTGAATCAAATGGCATTTCAAAATACGTACAAAATATTTGCATAAATCATGCTTTTAAGTATTAATTTATATACCGGAACACTTGGAGTTTTTAGAATATTTGGAATGTTCAGAATTTATTTCAATAAGTGTATTTAGCCTTTTTATTTACATCCCCACATTATATTCTTGGACATTTCCAGAATGATTTTTGTATTTGCAGAAATAATGCATTTAAGAGTTAACCTAGATATTGAAATTTTACCATAATATGAAAATTTAGCCTTCTTTATTTTCTTACAGTATGTTCGTTGGTTTTTCTGAATAAAGACTGCGTGCTGGTGTAAGGAAAACTGGAAATATCAATTATAACGTAAAAGTATTTGAACAAATTAAAATAAACTTCCGCTTTCCATACCAACGCTTTTTATTAGGCTATTTTTGTTTAACTCGAACAACCGTCCTCGAATTAAACTCAAGTTTTAAATAACGTTTGTTTCATTCCCTTCCTCTAATTAAATATTCTCAGAAAGCACCTTTTGACAAACTAAATTATTTAAATGTCTACTTTTACTATATTCTTACATACAGAAGGAAAGGAAAATAAACGTAAGCTACTTCAAATTAAAACAAACAAATATTTTCTCTTAATTCTAGAAAACGCTTTCGTCATAATACAAGCTCAATTTTCATACTAGCAGATCTTGGACGAAACATTCACTTTCTTTTTCTCTCGTTGTGTCTAAAGTATAGGTCTGTTAGATGAGCCTTACCGAAGAGCCTATACTACAAGCTCAATTTTTTTCTTGTTATATATTTTATAAAATATTCTTTGCTATCAATGTACTTTTTCCGTTTTAAATTTTTGTAAAATTTTACTGAACTTTGATTTTCTTCTATCCATAATCGACGTTCATATCGAAGAAATTAAATTTGTGTTTCCAACATATTTTTAACATGTTTCTAATAAATATAAGTCGATCAATTAATTATACCCTTAATTATACATTTTTAATTTTATGCGACATTTGCCCGTATTAAAATTTTGAGTAACATTTGTGTAGGAATGTTTATTATAAATTAACAGAAAAGAGCAGTATGATAAACACAATATTGTAACACTCTCGCAAAATTGAATATAATATCGCACTTCACGAATTCGCTTAACACTATTTCTATGTCACAGCAACACGATGAACTTCTCTCGATCACGATTAATTCAACTCTGACAGTATTACCATTACTGTAACAAACCTTGGTAACGCTCACAACACTCCTTGACAACATTAACATATCTTAACAACGTTTATAAACAATCAGCCACGTCTTTCGTTAACGTCACACCATCCCACATTTGTAACGATTTATTATGGTTTACATGTAACATATGAAAATTCTATTTATAATAAAACTTAATATGTATGTCAACTTCTTCCTATTAACTTTTTATTAACTAAGTTATGGTTTCCATAGCTGAATAGTACTGAACAACAATTATGTATTTTAGAAACCTTAATGTATCATAATAATATATGTATAGCTGTTGGTAAACAAATAATCACATATTTATATGATACTTGTATTCATTCGTATTCACACATGCAACGAAGGGCAAACTTATGACAACTTTGGAATAATAACTTTCAAATCAAGCCTCTGGTGTTTTCGATGTTGGTTGATAAATAATTTTATACATAAACATCGATGTTTTGACACAAAGTGTAGTCTTTGAGATTATTTGCTATTTTGTTTACTGTGTTTACTGTGTATTAATCTAACACTAATTAAATCAATGTAACTTCGAAAATTCTGTAAATTGTAGTAATAAAATTAAAATTCAAATTTCTTTCAAAAACCAGTGTGGTGTTTGGCGGAGAATTAAACTTGAGCGAAGGCTCGTACAGACACGACCAATAGTCGAGTGACTACTCGGCACTCGACTGTTAAATGGTTTAGTGCGTAGAAAATGTCTGAATAGTATAGTTAAGCTTTCTAGATCTTTTTTTTTTTAATATTTATATTTATATTATAATATATAATATATATTATATATTATATTATAATATATTATAATATATAATATTTAATATTTAATATTTATTAAAATTACAATCAATTCTCGCGTTGAGAATTTTCAGTAATTTTTCTGGCGTGGCGCAGTAACATGGCTAATTATTTATGATAAGTTGATACTTATTATAGATAAGTATAATTTGTACGTAAGTATTGTAAATAAGTAAATGTTACTTAATTTAAATAACTAACTCTCGAGAGATTTTTCTTACATCTCATACCGAGACACGTATCTATCCTGAGATGCTCCTTATTTTATTATGTATTGTAAAATATATAACTGTATATACATAATTATACGAGAAAATCTCCAGCGCCCGTATAATAATATTAATTTTCATGAGAATATATTGAATCGCGTTTCATCCTATGTGAGTACACAATATTAATAATTCCCTTCGAGGTCGCAACTGATCGCAGTTAAAATTGGCATTTTTTAAAACTATAATATTTAGCGATTACAGGAATGCAAATCATTTTTCAAGCAATTTCAGACATTTTTGGAAATGAAACAAAATATTTTGTTTAATAATTGAATATAATATCGCACTTCACAAATTCGCTTAACACTATTTCTATGTCACAGCAACACGATGAACTTCTCTCGATCACGATTAATTCAACTCTGACGGCATTAACACGCTCATTTTTCCCTTAACAAACCTTGGTAACGCTCACAACATTCCTTGACAACATTAACATATCTTAACAACGTTTACAAACAATCAGCCACGTCTTTCGCTAACGTCACACCATCCCACATAAATATATGTCGGAGATGAAAGGAAAACCGGAGCCTTCCCTTTGCAATTTTGAGGAAGCCTTTTAATGCTTTAGCCTAGATTTTATCATAACTGTAATTAAGCAATTGTCATTTGTAACTGTTTGATATTTGTGAAAGCGAAAGTGGCTTCGAGGTGACAACTGGTCGCCGAACGTAGTCACGGTCACGGGATAAACGTTTTGCCTGACGAAGGTGTGGATCGGTTGTATCGTTCTCCCTAGAAATCACATAGAATTGTACTTTAGAGATGTCGATATAATGGGACACACGTTGTATTAGAAATCAATCTCCAGACAGAAACTGCCTAATAACGGCATTTGGATCTTTCTCGATGTTTCCAAAGAGTATACAACAAACTTTTGACAGAAATTGCCTAGCAACGACGATTGGAACCTTCTCGATGCCTCCAACGAGCATATAACAAACAAATGCAGTCGTATAGCGAAAAAGATTTTCATCAGATATTCATTCGTGTGATCGCCTTGGAAAGTGATACATCGAGCAATTTACCGAGTGTCTCAGCAATCGTACTTTTGTGTGTTTAAAATTATTCTACGCATAGTAAAGAGTTATCCCGTTGACCGTGGATTCGTTTGAACCCCGGAACATTGTTAATAGCGTTAATTAAATTCATTATTCGTAAAACCTATTAATTGTTAATCTCATTATTCGTTAAATTTATTATTTGTAAGACATATTATTCGTTCCTCTTATTATTCGTTAAACTTATTATTCTTTAATCTAATCATTAGTTAAACTTATCGTTTGTTAATCTTATCATTCATTAAATTCATTATTCATAATATTCTGTAAAATCTTGTATATTCGCGTAAATATAATCTCTGTTTCGTAAAACAATGGCTAATTCAAACGAAGAATCGTTACGCGCCTTAAATTCTAATGATAACCCGACATATATAAACGTGCTCTCTATCATAGCTTCTGCTATTGTATTGTAACACTATAAGAGTGAGATATTTACACCTTTATTTATTTCAATATATTTTTCTATTACAAATTCATCCACTCGTTCTTCTATCAGTCAATCTCAACAATTTTTAAAGAATCTTATATTTTATTTGCTACCTAATGGTTTTATATATTTTTCAAGAAATATCCACAAGTCTTGCGAAAACGTCTAATTTATCATGAATATCGTCACGTTGTTATTTTTCTTTTATCTTTGGTTGTATAACTCTATGAAACGAGTTTGAAATTTACGAGGAAAGATCGACTAGTCTGATTAACGCAGTTGCAAGCAATAAATCGCGTTTGGGGACGTTACATTTAATGTATGATACTGCTGTGATTGTTCGAACGGTGATGATCTTCGACCTTATGGCAATGCGATTGTGTTGATACGTTATTCGATGTGTTAACCTCAATTTTGAAAGAAAAATATATTGAAATTCATGTAACATATTTGAAAGATTTAAAGATTAAATTAAGTATAATGTAACCATAAAATAGACTTCTAATGTAAAGTTCGTATTGTATCAAAAGAAAACGTAAAGAGTAATAAAATGATTTAAAGAATTTTAGGGCAAATGGAAAAGTAACAATGCAAAACTACAATTTTAGAAATATAATAAAATATAATTCAATCTTTTATTTACATAGACGCAACGTAATCTATATAAAAAACAATATTGAAATTTTCTCGTATCATTTATCTTTTGACGGCTGAGTAGCTGATTTTCTTTTATTTAGCATACTTTAAAGGTCAAAGTTCAAAGAGGAAGCGAATTTTTCAAAAATTCTATCGATTAAGTATTGATAAATAATTCCACCAGTTAAGTTTTACCTTATCGTATTCCCCTAATTTATTTCCGACCGATTTTCACTTACGCTATATGTTCGATCATTTGCACTTTCGTTAAGGAAATTATAATGGTGGAAAAAGTATAATTTATAAAAATGTTCTAATAGTAAAAGGTTAAAATATTACAATGCAAATTTAATTAAAATTTGAAGTTATTTAATTATGAAGTAATCTCACTCTCGTTTATTGTATAATGAAAGTATGAGTGGGTAATTAAATAAAAAAGAAAAATTATTCAGTTAAGAATATCCAATTTGTACCTGTATGATTTATGGCAGAGATTATGTTTTCTTACTAAGGAAATAAATGCGTAGGTAGGACGGAAGATAGTGTTGCTTTTAATCTGCTACTGAATCTAAATCTTCTTTTTGATACTAATTTATTGCAAAGAATATAGCAAGTAAGTAATTGTGAGAAAACCAAGTTCATAGTAATTTTAGATCTAACATGAAATTATTTATTAATTTTCGTTATGATTTAAAAACAAATGATTAATAATAATATTTCCCTTCCTTTAATGTTATAAAAGTTAATTGCAGGATTTTTTGCAAGGCTGAAATGCACGAAAATTTTAATGTTGAAATTAATTCCTCTAAACAAAGTTATACATATACATTTTGGGGAAGAAGTGAAAATACAAATAAAAGAACAAGGCAAATACATTTTTCATCAAGACAAATCTATCTAGAAAAAGGACATTTTTATTAAAACGAAATTTTTAGTGAATACTTTAGTGATAAAGGTGCTTATTAAATATAGAAAGGAAAATTTTATACTCTTACGAACAAAACTTATTATTATATTCAAAAAGTCAAAATATCTTGAATTATGTATTTTTTATAAACTCGAGTTTGTTATGATACTTTTTTTTTATAAAATCGAATGACTTTTTTTTTCAGACATATTGCACCGGAAGTTACTGCTCATTCTGAATTATGAACTGTTAGGATTATTTATGCACACATGATTAGTTTTTATAGTCAATATATATGTCGGGTTAACATTAGAATTTAAGACGCGTAACGATTCTTCGTTTGAATTAGTCATCGTTTTACGAAACAGAGATTATATTTACGCGAATATACAAAATTTTATAAAATATTATGAATATTGAGTTTAATGAATGATAAGATTAACAAACGATAAGTTTAACTAATGATTAGATTAAAGAATAATAAATTTAACGAATAATGAATTTAATTAACGCTATTAACAATTATCCTGGGTTCAAACGAATCCACGGTCAACGGGATAACTCTTTACTATGCGTAGAATAATTTTAAACACAAAAAAGTACGATTGCTGAGACACTCGGTAAATTGCTCGATGTATCACTTTCCAAGGCGATCACACGAATGAATATTTGATGAAAATCTTTTTCGCTGTACGACTGCATTTGTTTGTTATATGCTCGCTGGAGGCATCGAGAAGGTTCCAATCGCCGTTGCTAGGCAGTTTCTGCCAAGAGTTTGTTGCATACTCTTTGGAAGCATCGAGAAAGATCCAAACGCCGTTGCTTAGGCAGTTTCTGTCTGGAGATTGATTCCTAATACAACGTGTGTTAGATTATATCGACATCTCTAAAGTAGAATTCTATGTGATTTCTGGGAGAACAATACAACCGATCCACACCTTCGTCAGGCAAAACGTTTATCCCGTGACCGTG